>NC_133931.1:33780763-34060763 GCF_031877795.1 Strix aluco
CTCCTCTCCTGCACATAAGACACAGTACTGTTTCTATATGTGGCCTAAAGGATATTGCAAACAAAAAGTGTTCAGATAGACATGAATGAAACAGCTACCCTACACCTGGTAGTATCTTAAAAAGAAGCTATCATCCCATGGTATTTTCTGCAGGATTCTCCAAAATCCATTTGTTATCCACATTAAACTTACATCCATCATCCTATTTTAGTATATATTTTCCAGCACATATTGCATGGTAATTATGAATACAGAAGGTTCTATTCATTGGAGTTTTTTTTACATTCTTTAGATACACTAAGCACTATGATGTTGAATTTTGATTACTGTACTAGATTTCTGGGCACATGGAACACAGAGCACATTTTCTCTTATTTTTAATTTTAAATTATTCCTGAAATATCTAGTAAGTCTGCAGATACTGAAATAGCAGAATTTCAGACACAATTCAGCCAGAGCTATTTACTGCAAGTATAATTGTAGAAAGACTCTTTTTTTTTCCCTCTTTTCGCTAGAATACCCACGTTTTATTTATGATTTTGGATTTTATTTCACAGCATTCCAGTTTAGTTTAGCACGATGTATTTAATAACCATGTCTACTGTCTTAATTACCCTATAAAGCAGGGTTCCATTGGCATTTGACCCTCCACAGCATTCCAGAGAAACTGCAGGACCATGATAATTACCAACTGCCTGTGAGAAAATTAAACAAAAAAGGCCCAACTTTTAAACCACCATTTTAAACGACCTATTACATCTCAGGAATAAATCATTGATGAAATAGCCTGCTTAACAGGAAAATAGCTATTCCATAGCAAAGAATTTCCCCTTGCATGATCATGAAGAGAATATTAAGTATTCTTCAGCTCAAAAGGTTAGGTTTTATGTCTGTCCAATGCCTTTTAATGACACATTTTTGTGTAATTTTACTGTAATCAAAGCCTTTTCCTATGTAGGTTGTAGACTATGACTATTTTGTCAGTCTTAAACATTTTGCTAGTCAAAGAATAGAAAATCTACTTAAACATGTACCAAGAAAAAAAGTGTTTATAAATGTCTCTTTCACCATTAAAAGAACCTGCATTAATGTAGCTTGATTTCCTTTGATTAACATAGCCGTTTACTATATATTTGTTAATCAATTTAAACTCATAATAGCACACTGTATTAATTGCTAACACAGTTAAAAAATTGTAATAAATTTTGAAAATCTAAATCATGGCTTGATTAATTTGATCACACTGTCCTTATTCTGTATGTAATGCAATTACTATACTTATTTCTATTATCATCCTATGCTCCATTTCTTATTGCTATACTTAACAAGATTTTTATTTCATCTACCTTTTTCTAAATGTCAGTTTGTGTTTTTCCAAATTAATCTGGACTGAACATTGATACCCATTTCCAGATCAGATCAGATCAGCACTCCATATAGTGTAAAGTTAAGACCATGATCAGAAAGAAAAAGAATTATTAATTCTACAATTAAAAGCATTATTTTTCACTGTACATATACAGTACAAGGATATAAATCAAGGGAATATCCATTACTTTTAAAATTCTTTCCAGAACATTTTCTAAACCTCCTTAAAACATTTCATTTGAAAGCATCTCTGTTTTCAACAGAAGCAACTAGAAGTTTAATGAACAAAGAGTTTATGGAAGAGCCAAGCCACAAACGAAACTTGAATGGTTTTAGAAAGGAAGTTTGAAAAATAATTCTGTGTTCAATCAAAAATAGTGCAACCCTTCTACTTTGTGCCTTGTGGCTCAAAAGAAGCCTTGTGACATCTATCAGCATGGTTGAAGGCCTCTGGCCACAACTTTTATTTAAATTCCAGTCTAATTTATAATCCAAAGCAGAGATTAAACGCATAGCAGGCAACTGAATCCTAGCAGTATATTACAAACTTCTGGGTTTGATGATCTCAGTGCAGTTGTTCCCAGCCCAAATTTGACACTGCTATACTATTGTTCCCATGCTACTGTCTGCTGAAGTACCACCTGTGTAATCACTTAGACTAGAGCTGGAGTTACTATTGCAGCCTGGGAATTTCTGGAATAACATGTAGTTTAAAATCATAAGAAAATAAGAACAGCCATAATGGTTCAAACCAAAGGTCTAGCTAGTTTCATATTGTGTCTCTGACAACGTCTTGTAGCAGATGTCAGGGGGAGAGGATAAGAACCAGGCAAGCGTGTAATACTGTTTCCCATATTCATCTGGCCTTTAGCTGTAATTCAGACTTCTTGAATGAGAGTTTTTTGGATTTATGTTTTTTTTCAATAAATTGGAACATGTGACATTTTAAAACATCCACAGTATATATTGATGAGTTCCACAGATTAGCTGTATGTTATATAAAGGAGTATTTCCTTTTTTGTTTTGAACTTTCCAGCTGCTTCTTTCATCTGGTAGCTCATATTCTTGTATGGGAAAACACAGGGATCAACAATTTTCTATGTGCATTCTCCAGGGTGGTTAAAGATTTTGTAGACTCTTATCGGTTGCATCCTTAACTATTCTTTGTTATTTTATATTATTATTTAATTTTATTATTTTATAATATTTATTTATCTTCCCCATACTGCAGTATCCTGATCTATTTAATAACTTTTAATGTGTGGACGCATTTCCATGCCTCTGATCATTTTTATTGCTCTTCTCTCTCCTTTATTCAGTTCTGCTGTATGCTTTTTGGATAGAAGAACCAGAAATGACTACTTTGTTGAAAGAAGCCTTGTTTCATATAGTAATTTAATCTAATTATATACCATACTCTGCTGCAGGGATGTGTACCAGAATTCAAAATTCACAGTCATTTTGATTTGTCTGACACTGAATCTCAGTGTGGTAGGTTCAATCCTAGAAGAGGTTAAAAACTACATTAGAGTGTTTACCAGGTACTAAGTGGCTTAGTCTTTTTGGAGCCTAAACTCTCACACTGTAATCAATGCTTCCATAAGGTGCTTGTTTGAGCATCTGGCACATACCAAGCACCTGCTCATTTCTGGTACAAAACCTTGTCACAAAATCCTTCACAGCCAGTACTTCACTTCATTATTTAGAGCATCAGTCTGCTCTCCAACTCAAGTCCTCAGGTATGTGGTTCATTCACAAGTGAGACCTATCCCTATACCCAGATGTTGCAGGGAACTGTGCCTTTCAGAGGCTCTTAATTCCATCTTTAGAAATCAAAAGTCATCTGAGGTAGTACTGATCCCTTAAACTCAGGTGTTGGATGAAGCAGATTCTTTGGTCAGTTATGGAGTAGTATTGCTGTCATTATTCTACTTACATAGGGATGAGCATTAAAAATCTCTCTTTGAACTGGTCACTGAAGAGCATGAGCTGGATCCATGGGAACAGCTCCTCAAATTGCCACATGAAGAGTTTCAAGAATCAGGAACAAAGCAGAAGACTCTGACACATGTGCCCCCCCCCCCCCCCCCCGCCCTCAGCCCCCCAGCTCGCTACTGTCTGGAGGACCTAAATAAAATGGTCTTGGAAAAGTGCACCTAGTAAGGAAGCAATGACTCTCTGCAGTTGATAAGAGGTTGTTCTAAGCTTTCAAACCTTCGGCCCTGTTTCACACCAGATTCCTAATCTTCCTTCTCTCAATGCTAGGCTTTTCCTGGCTGTCCTGGTTTAACCAGGATGGGGTTAAGTTTCCCCAGCAGTGGGGGGGAGCTCTAGCCGGGTTATTCAGATACCATGCGGATGTCATATCCTGGCAGGTCACATTTTTCCTGGCGCGGGAG
The DNA here is from genome assembly GCF_031877795.1 of Strix aluco. Classification (NCBI taxonomy): domain Eukaryota; kingdom Metazoa; phylum Chordata; class Aves; order Strigiformes; family Strigidae; genus Strix; species Strix aluco. Next base: position 33,784,531 of record NC_133931.1, read on the forward strand.
CGCGGTGCACTCGTGGTTTTGTACATCGTGCTTCAAACTGCTGTATTTGGTAGCTATTTTGCTCTGCTCATTGCTATCACTATTACTGTTATTGTTATTGTTGTTGTTTGTTGTGTTGCTATTGCACTGTTGTATTAAACCTTTCCTTATTTCAGTCTTGGGGCTTTGTATTTCACTCCCTTTGTGGGGGAGGGGCAGCAGCCGCGTGGTCTCAGACCCCGGCAGGGGCTAAACCACCACACTGGCAAACAGAGAACTCCATTTAGCCCTGGCAAAGTGAAAATGGTTCCCAGCCCAGTGAGCTAGATTTCATCTTGTCCTTCATGTGCCTGGAAATAGTTTCCAGCATTAGCTGCTCCATCACCTTCCCAGGGACTGAGGTGAGGCTGTCTGGCCTGTAGTTCCCTTAGGTCCTCCTTCTTGAAGATAGGAGTGACTGGCTTTTTTTCAGTCCTCAGACACTTTTCCCAGTTGTCATGATCATTCAAAGATTATTGAGAGTGCCCTTGCAATGAAGTCACTTTGCTAGTCAATGATCCAGTGAAGGGCCACAAAGGTGATTAAGGGACTAGATGAGGAAAGACTGAGAGAGCTGGGACTATTCAGCCTGGAGAAGAGAAGGCTCATGGGGATCCTATTAATGTATATAAATACCTGAAGGGAGGGCCAAAGAGGGCAGAGCCAGGTTCTTTTCAGTGGTGGCCAGTGACAGGACCAGAGGCAATGGGCACAAACTAAAACACAGGAGGTTCCCTCTAGACATCAGAAAACACTTTTTCACTGTGAGGGTGACTGAACACTGGCACAGGTTTCCCAGAGAGATTGTGGAGTCTTCCTCTTTGGAGATATTCAGAAGTGGTCTGGACATGGTCCTGAGCAACCAGCTCCAGGTGGTCCTGCTTGACCAGCAGGATTGGACCAATGACCTCCAGAGGTCCCTTTCAGCCTCAACCGTTCTGTGATTCTATCACCTTGCCAAGCAGTTCCTGATGACCTCAGCTTCACCTAAGTTAGCTTGTCACACACAAGCTGATTTCAGGAAAGATCTGTTACTAATAAAGAGCAGACAGACACCAAGGAATAAGACAGGCAAAACCTTGATTTCATCTTTTCTGTGATGCCTTAGTATCAGATAAACAGGGAAGTAGTAGGGGGTAGCACAAGTAAAGCCCAAATAAAGGATGTGCCTAAATAATGTATGAGTTCTAGAAGTTTAATTTGAAGTTTGAATAGAAAAGGAAATGGGACATTTTCAAACTTTTGATTTGATGAATCTGTAAGTTCCTTGAATTTATTGAAAATAAAAGCAAAGAAAAAAACAGCAAATGAAGAGACAGCAAGTGAGGAAGAAATACAAACTGATATAATCTTTGATGGTCTTGTATGAGAATAGAAGGCTATCGGAATGCAAGGTCTTCCTCTTCAGGGTGAAATGTGCTCCCTTCCATCAAGTTCCAGTACTATAGTTGTGAAATAAGGTGGATTAGGGGCAGATCTATTGCTTAAAATAAATAAACCAACATACACACAAAAGCCCAAAAACAAAAACCCAAAGAAAATCCCCATCAAGCTGGATCTAACAGCAAGAATGAAAACTTGTCTTCATTGTAATGTTATGAGGTGTTCGTAGAATTGTTTCATGAGTGTTATAAAGGATCATGTATCTCCGTACAATATCTTCATACATGGAAGAAGTCAGACGATAGCCTTCTACATATGTCAAAGTCTGAAGAACTGTATAAGGGGTGAGAGGAGAGAAGAAAAGAAAGTTCATTATGAAAGTCTTGGGGATATGAAGAATGGATGAAGTTTCAGCATATGTAGAGTCAAGACATTGTACGAGTATGTAATATATGATAGTGGTGACAGGCACCTCTTCAGAAACAGAAGATTTAGGAGGGGGAGCAGCACAAGAGGTATTTTTTAGTTGCTTTTCTGATAAAAACAAATACTATATAGAAGTGAAGGTTTATAAGGACACTTGTAGGCCCTAGCAGTAGTGGGGAAAGGATACCACAGCTTCTCAGAGTACTCAGGGAAACACAAATTTCACAAGTAGTTAGGATAGTAGTATAGTTATATTAAATAATATGGTAAATTTTGCTAAAATGTCATAGATAATACTTTGGTCAATTTCTAGTAGGGAAATAACAAGGCAAGTGCAGTAATCCTTCAGCCGCAGCTGAAGCTAAAGGCTGCAACAGTTTACTACTTATCAAGAATAATTCATGTAAACTATATACTGCATGGTCACTTATCTGGGCTTCAGGTTTATGTCTTTATTCTGTTTGATCTGAGGCAAGAACTTGAACACAGGCTCCAGTTCTCAAGATTAAATGTTATAATGCTTTCAGTATTTCTTGCCATAGCTACCCCACTGTATAATTCATTTTAAATTTGCAGGGAGAGAAGTAGGGAGAATTGGAGGAAGGGACTCTATGTCTTTGCACTAGTCTATTTAGAAAGGGCACAAGTATTCCTGTGAACATAGATATTTAAGTGTTAAATTTCTTTACATTTATTTCAGCTAGAAATCTTAAATTCAGCCACTCAAAGACTGTCTTTCTGGATGCCAGTCCCTGAGATTCCTAGGTCAGCACAGCAGCCCCAATTGCTTTCTGTACCAGAAAACAGTCTTGCCTTCTACGACTATGTTCAAATGCTAATTAAAATTTGTTTTTATGGACATGCCTTGCAGTTCCAGGGTTGTTTCCTTCCTCTGAAGACAAAGAAATGTGTCTGCATCATACTGGTGCACTAAGCCCATCTATATGTCTACCAGCTTTTCAGTGCTTATTGACAACTTTGCACTTAGGTGATACGTGCAGTGCTACGTTATGCCCAGTCAGTTAAGTCCATACTGATAAGCAGAAAAATCATTAAAAAGGTCTATGACTATTTTACCCCATCAGTCTTCCAAAACAATTCAAACAGCTAGCTCTGCAGACTCTTAGCTAATCTTTAGAAGATATCTTTCCCTTCTATTCCTTCTTATATATTGCAAGTTAATTTTTAAGTTATATTCTCAGAGATGTCAGTTGATCAGATGTTAGCGAGCATGCTATGCTTCCAGAAAGCATACCAGGAAGTCAAATGGACAAAAATTCTTGTTTTCCCATGAATTTACTTGCTGATAGAGCAAGACCTCGTCTTCAGGATATGAGGTTTTATATGACTGTGTACAAGACAACTTTTGTATTTTTAGTTTCATCTTTTAATAGTTATGTCAAAGAAAAAGACTGTGAGGAGTTAAAGGTAGACATAGACAGCATGAAATTATTTGGCATAGTTCTGGAACCCTCATCGTCTGAAACTGCTTTTCAAGCAAGCACCATGTAATCAGGAGATGCACCTGCTCAGGACTTGAGCCATGGCTATTTTTTACATCCAGACTACAGCACAGGATGCCAGGACTTCTGGTTCATAATGTTGGCATAATATTCCTGAAGGGAACCAGAGTTTCTACTCCTGTGGATGCAAGACACACTAAAATACTTTTTTGGAGTTCAAGTTTTCTAGATAGCCTTAAGTGATCCCTAACAGCTTCTTTAAAACAGAGCATTATTTATTTGCTCAAAGCTGCATAACAAGCTTAGCAGGTGGATGAAGCAGGAAGAGCTATTAGCCCTTACTCTTTAATCGTATTTATTTTTTTATTTATGTACTATTGATAAGTTCCACTCAGTTGATGCACTTAATTCATAGCCAAGGGTTATCATCAACTCTTGTGGAACCAAATGCATGCGTCTTTCTCTGGCAGTTTTCTTCAACTGTTGATACGTCTACCATTTCTTTAGAGACTAATAGATTACTGTCCCCTTTGATGCCAGATTTGGTCTGGTAAGATAAAAGCTTGTTAAGCTTGTCTGATTTCTCTTAATAGCCACGCATAGGGAATACAGGTAGAGTTTCCAGGTTCTCTATTGATTTCACAAGGTTTTTTCATAATCTGTCTATTAATTTATTTTCTTCGCCACTGTTTGTCTTCTTTAAATATTCCCCCAGAATTTTTCTTGGAACTACCCAGCCAGGCAGGATAAGATCAATGAAATAAACTCCAGAGCCACAGTTGATATTCATAAAAATAATGCCGATGTCTCTCTCACTCTCTTCAGCAACTGATGAGTATTATTCATATGATTGTCCAGTGGTTCAAAGAGCTAAAGATGCATTGCTGTCAAAGTTGCTTCCATTTACAAGAGCAGTTAATTTTGCCTAGCACAATGTAATGGAGGAAACAGCAGTGTTGGCACCAGAGCCTATGGAGCAGGCTATATTGTATATGAGCAAGAGATGGAGGTCTTTGATAAGAGATGATGTAGGGGGGTGGCTTTAATGCTCCAATTCATTTTCTGTGTGAAGGGGAGGGATGGCCTATTGAAAGTTTCATTTTAGGCCAGTTAACTAATACTACCCCTTACTGATTCTCCAGCCATGCTCAATTAGAAAGACTCCTTTGTCCTGACACCAGTCAGGATTACTACAATTCATCAACTTTACCCTGAAGAGTGCTTTTATACCAGCTAGACCTTTCAGCTCTAGCTGTGAAATGCCTAGTCACGAGTTTTCCAGTAGATATTTTTTCTTGTTCCTGTAAATAGTAGGCGGCTATAGGTATGTATCCAAAGCTAACTAATAATAGGCAATCTAAATATGTAGAAAGTGATATGTATTTGGAAATTAATTTAGAGTAGTTGTTAGCACATGTATTAAGCTGTACTGGGAGTGCAGAAATACATCAAATAGCAAGGGAAGGTTTTTTAAAAGATATTAACAACTTCAGTGCAAGGAGTAGTTGAGCTTGTCAGAAGAGAAAGCTGCTATACTCCCAAAATAGCTTTACTGCTTGGACAAAGGCTCCAAAAAAACCCTCATTGGCTTCAGAGTCAGGAACAAGCAACCACAGACAACGCAATATATCAGTTGTAGCTGAAAGAAAGCCAGGCTTTGCCAGCACAGCTTGTAAACTGCAGAAGGTCAAATCACAGTGATTCAAAACATTTGCATACACTGCTATGAAAACCAAATGTTTTCCCTTTAATTCAAATGAACATGAAAATTAAACTAACAATAAAAATTGAAAAGAAAATTCTGGGGAATATGTTGACATGCAGCAAAAACATAAGGCTTCTCTGCAACATTAATTAAAGTGTGAGTCATAGTAGAGAGCTATCTCATTGCAACCATTTGTAACTAGTGGTGATGTGTTAGCCATCAGTTAGACCAATGAGTATTGTCAAGATTTTAGCTGTCTTTCATGAGTATAGTTGATCAAACTGTTGGTCACCAATTATAACCTGGCATACGAAAGGCTTGAACCAGTCTAAATAGTTCATATTTAACACTTAGTATGACTGGGGTTTTTTTCTATTGAAAGTACAGTTTAATGTCAATAAAATTTCACAGGTTGAGTCAGTCCTGCTAGAGTAATAGCATCTAAAAATTTCTAATTTTTAATTTTTTTATTTACCCTAAGAAGGTTACATAGAAGACTTTTTGTTTTTTTATAGTTTGCTTTAAAAAATATCTGATATGGATAGGAAACCAGAAATAAAAGCACTTTTGTACTACAGGTCAAATTACAGCCATGATATGTAGAAAATGTGTTATACAGCATAACTAAAAGTGTGAGAGCAGGAAAAAATTGTTATAGCATTTTTATTTTCAGGAAAGGACTAAATTACATGAAGAATTGGAACAAGTAATGAATATCAATAACAGGATTAAAAAATTTTTTCCAAAATTCAAAATTGTTTTTACTGTGACCTTTGTATTGATTTAAATAGAAGCACAAAATATCCCACAGTTAGCACATTAGTAAATATTATAAAAAATCATAACCCTAAGCCAAAGCTAACAGAAAAGTAGATTAATTCTATAAGTCAATTTCCAGACATTGTTTAATCAATTATAGAATATATGTGGTTATTCTGTTTAGTAAATCTCTTTTGGACCTATTGTTTCTCCTCACTGCAGATTGATACAACCAAAAAAGTTATTTAAGAAAAAGGTGGGACTGAACAGAAAAATGGATACTGGCAGGAAAAATGAAATTGGGAAAGTAAGATCCTGGGACACTTGGTTCCTACTGCCCACTATAGGCTGATTAGTATTCAGTGACCATGCTGATCACAGTCCCAATCCTGTAAATTTAAATCCCACCTTTCTAGCAAGGAATGATCAAAATGTTTTCATGTGGGTTAATATTTTTGATGAATTTTGGTATACAAAAACATGGCCCCTTTATTTCTTGGAAATGTAAGAGGAAATTATTGAAATCACAACATTTTTCACCTCCATTTCAAATTTTGGCTGGAACCAGAAATATCTACGCACAGTTTAAACAAAAATTAAAGAATGCACCTCACTTTTCAAGAATCTCTGCTTTTCACTGCCAGCTCTCTCCCCTGCCGTATTTTTGTCACAACTCATTCAGAGTGGCTCTCCTCTGAGCTGAAGGTGGAGGAAAGTCAGAATTAGGTCACAGACATACAGACTCACACATGTATCTTTACAAAAGTCTCTGTACTTATGAAAAGTTTGGGACAAATCCAATCTCAGGTGTCAGTGAGTCAATTAACCTTCAAATCCTGTATTTCTTGGGCATTCAGGTGCTAGTATGTATTGCCTCTTACATACTGCATTAGTAACAAAGACAATTCTTATCTGTTACTCTATATGTCGATTCTGCCTGAAAAATAACAATTTAAAATAATTAAAAAAAAAGGAATTCAATTATCCTACATGACATATATTTTAGATAGGAAAGTGCTCATTGCATGTGTTTTATTTAATTTACTTTAACAACAGACCAAGATCCTAAGGAAAGCCAGAATTTGGCACATAGCGCTCTGGAAACTTGAATGTTTCTAACGTACTAGATATGATTTTTGAACTGAAGAGAATTTTCTAAGTGTCATTACTGTGTCTGCCTTCTCAGCAATCATAGAAGCTCACATCTATCATTTCCTTTGTTCTGTGAGAGACAGACTTCCAAGGAGGAAAAAAAAAAAAAAAAGAATGGAAAAAGACTGGAAATATTTACTGTGATGTAATGGAAAAAAAAAAAAGATGCAGTCAAAATACTTCCTGCACTTTATATTTTAGAGATTTAAATATATATTGGTAGTTACACTATATACACATATATATGAATTATACTGAAGATATTAATATTTTATATATTTTAGCTACCCATTATGTTAGAAAAATTGTATTATACAATTTATTCTGTTATTATTCTTATCTATAATTTAAAAATATGTACTTTTAAATCAATAGATGAAGTATTTGAGATGATAGCAAAATCCTCTTCTGTGTTTTCATTTACATTCATCCATTTCTACAGTTATTCAAATTAATCTTAAATAGAACATATATTAGTTATTTTGAAGACCCTTTTAGTAAAGCTTTTAGTATATTACTGATTTTTTCGTCAGATTTTCTTTGGAATTTTCCAAATTTCTTTAATGTGCCATATGACATTGGATGTATGCAAAAGGGGATCAATATTCTTCAAAAGTGACTAAAAACTTTATCCTAACTGAAAATTTTGTAACAAACTGGCAACAGGGAAAAATGCTCGCTGCATTTTTATTCTTTTAATGCATTTGCCAGCATTTGGAGCAGTCAGCTGCACTGTTTTGTTGCACTTGTTGCACAGTGATGCCATTCTCATGTGCCACTCTGCAGCGAAGTGGGTAGCTCACATGCACATGGTTTTTCTTAGCCCCAAGCTAACATTACAGCAGATAAGGTATACTGGTGTATAAATTTGAGACCAAAAGAGGTTTTATTTTCCTGGAGCATTTTCAATGGGATTGAATAGCACCCTGGGAACCCTCAATCCATTTCTTCACTTTCTAGATGGCTGTATATTCTCCTTCCCACATATGGATTACTTATTCAGCTAGGTGATGCACAGTAATAAACAGAGCCTACCCTTGGCCACTGGTTGCACTGAGGGTGCTGTCCACTCTTGGACTTCAGGTCTGCTGACCCTTCACTTCTCAGCACAACAAGAGGTGGAGATTGTTTTAGTCTTCCTTAATCCCTGCAGCATGAAAGGATTAGGCTAACTAAAGTACTACACTAAGTATGACTCTAGGAAGTTGTTTCTTTAGAATCATATTAAAATAATTCAGAAATATTCTCAAAAAGGCAATGAGTGACTTCATTTTACAACTTAATTGCTGCTAAAAAGATGAAGGAAGGTAAGTACAAAATTATTTCTGCCAAAGTACACCCAACAATATTAATAATGTAAAGATATGATCTTATCAATGTAACTCTTCTATCTATGCTTTAACAAGTTTTAAGAAGCATTCTATATGATAAGAGCAGATCCATCCTGAATTTTTTCTTAAAATCTCTCTGTATTTTAGGAAGTAATCCACCACTGTTCTTTAGGTGTCAGTGCCAGCTACTAAATATGTCTTTTCCTTTTTTAATACTAAGTATCTCCAGGTTGTTCTTAAAAATATAGTTCTTGTCCCACAAGTACATGCTTCATGGGTAGAATATCCATTGACATTCCCTGTCACAGCTGACCACAAATCATTCCTAAAATTATTCTTCCTCAGACATTTTCCAAGTTAAATCTCTGCTGTGACACAGGTGAGAAACCACAGCTACTGGGTATATGTTGAAGGCAATTACCTCACTTTTTTTGCAAACACTAATAAGGTACAGGTATGAAGGCGGCTTTCCTGCTCCCCTCCCTGATTAAAACCATAATTTCTAAAAAGTCATGGATTAGGAACTTTTTCTAACACAGTTCCCCCTCTTTTCAGTTACTCATGATCATCTCTTCTGTATGAAAAAAACCTTAACATTAGCATTGAGATGAAGTGGATCAGTTCTGAGCTGTGATAAACCTGTGTGCTGCTGTCTGAATTGATACAGTTCAGCCCTGTGAATCTTTAAGAGACACACTGAGGCTAGAATGAGATCATCTACCTGAAATTACCTCTCTCAAGATTCAATGACTGCAAAAACCAGGTGAAAACCATGAATGCTTTCTTCAGGAAAAGGAAGTATGGTGAGCAGGAGTGAAAGAACAAGCCATGGCAGGCACAGCCACAGGTAGTAGCAAAAATCCAGACAGATTTAGGTAACTAACTGGGCTACACCAGCAACAACATTTTCAATCAAGCAAAGGAGTTGTCTAGCAAAGCCTTGCTTTTGTGCTTTTGTTCTCTGTCCTTTTCAGCATCTCCTTCCTCGCATTTGCTGCTAAGCCAGAACCCAGCCCTTCCTTCTTTACAACTCACTTGTCATTTGTACAGTTTTGTGATGGACCAGATAACCACAACGCACCACAATGCAGCTAAACACTGATGCTTTATCTCATGCTTTTAGTTTTACTAGTGTTACCCACTGTGTTCCACTGTCTGGTTCAGCTCAAAAGATGAAATGAATCTGCTTCTCTGAACAATGTAAACTGGCAACTCTCGGTTATTTGATAATTGGTATTTTATTAAATTCTATATCACTCTCACCCTGAAAGCCCAGCTCTCCGTCTGGGGTTACTTCACCATCTGCATTGCTTAAGGCCCTGTTTTGAATTTGGTGCAAAACTGTGCCACTAGTATACATACAGTTTTTTGTCCCATTCACAGCTGGCTGCTTCTTACAACTTTCATTGCACTAAGAGAACATTTAGAAGGACATGAGGTCAGTATGATTTCTGATCCATATAAAACAGGACTAGATGTTTACAGTGCACTTTTAAGGTGAATACATGAGGCAGAGCTCTAAGTCTCTCTTCTAATGCTGGGCAATATGTTTTACATACTATTTGGTTTCTATCCCCCTATTTGTGCTCAGAACCCCACCATGATTCAGCCTTTCCCTACTCCTCTGCTCCCCAGCTCCCAGACTTCTTCTCCTTAGCCATCAGGCAATGAAAATGCTCTGGCAGAGTACTTTAAATATATTATTGCTCTGGGCTTTTTGCTGATTGGAAGGGGTTGTACTGTAAAAAGGTGCAGAGATGTTTGTGTGATAAATGGGAAGATATAGACTGCGATGTTTGGCAGGACAGAAAAAATACTGTCATGTGTATGCAAGTTGGAAGTGAAAGGAGGGGAGGGAGACCTGAGCTGTTAAAGTGAGTGGCAGCCACCTACAAACCTAATCCAAGTATAAAGCCTTGGAGAAGAGAGGAAATAACAGGAGGTACTCCTCCAGTTTGCATCATCACAGAAGAATCAAACAGAATAGCAGTCCTTGCTCATGCTGTATGAGTCTCTGCCAGATTCTCTCCTCAGTGGCATCAGGCCTGTGAGGGGATCGGGTCACCTCACTGTCCCCTCTGCCCTGCACAGCAGATTTGGCTGTGGGTAGGCAGGAGCAACACGCTGCAGCCTCAAAGGCTGGAGCAGCCAATGCACTTCTCCACACACTGCCGCAGAGCTTCAGGAGACACTGTGCCTGCCTGAGGCACCATGCCTCCTGGAGCTCCTGCTGAGCAGTGCAGCTCTGCATCCCAATGCAAGCCCGTGAATATAATATACCACCCAGCCAGAAGGAGAGGGAAGGAGGCTGGTTGCCACATTAATATGCATCCTCCTTAAGACTCCAGGGGAGGCACTGCATTCAGTTGTACTTCTACTGGATGAAAACTGAAAATATCTGTAAATGATTAAAATGGTAGGAGAGAAACAATCATAAATATTCATCATCTATCACTACCGATTTATTTTCCTAATGCTGTTGTTACTCATAGGACCAGATCTGGCTTGTTTTGGCTTCAGTAGCACATGTACAGCACACTAGACTTTAGCAATAATTATGTTTGCATAAATTTAAAACATCACATAGTTAAATTAAAGGGAATTATAGGTATGACCTTTGTGGCATGCTGTCAGATTTTTTACATCGTCTCCCAAATGTAATAAACAAATGCATGGGATATTTAGAAAGTTCTTACTTTTCAAACACACCTTTTACAAGTAGCACTGAGTATGATGCTTTAAGAATTAATAGAACAGCTTGACCCATTCCTGAAATTCCAAGCATTGCCTAATTATTATTTTAATGCTATTTCAGCAAGATAGGTCTTTATTTTTCTTTGCAAATGAAAGGAACCACTTTCATATATCCAGTATGATTTCAGCTTAAATTATTTTATTGGAACACACAGAGCTATACTTAAGAGTGAGATGAATAGAGATGTACTTGACGTACATGAAATTAAGAGAAAACCAGTGTAACATGCCAGCAGGCCTTGACCAAATCTATGGTCCATCTGATATTACTGCTTTCTTTAAAAATGTCCTTTAGTTTGCAATCAAATCCTTTTTTTCAAATCTGTTTTGATGTAATAGTTCATAAACAATTCATCATACAATCTATATGACAATAAATAGGAAACAGTTGCAGTTTTTCATACAACAAACCAAACACTGTCCTTTTATTTACTAAACTAGATGAGTTTCCTAAAACATAGGGTTTTTTTTTTTAATAGTTATGTGGCTCAGATCCAGCAGGCAAACGTGTTTTACTGATGGGGTCTCTACTTATCCAGTGTTTCTGTCATCAGCCTGACCTTGCAGCTTTCTACAGTGCCATTATACCCTGGGTGCTGGCTTATTTTCATACAGCAGCCCCCAACTACTTGATCCCACTTCATCTACTTCATGGACACAGACATTTGTTGGGCTTATTAGCTCAGCAGGAGCCTTATCATATTTTGTATCTGAGGCTGTTGGAGATGTCAAGAGATGGAAATGCTGTGTAGCTTTTTATCCTCCCTTCTTGCACTTTCTCTGAGAGCCCAACAGTGCATTTGGATTCAATGCTCTCCTGCCACTAGCTGCTGAGATCTCTTTAAATATGTCTAGCTTTGCCATCTGTACCAATAACACTGCAAAGGCTTAGCCATGATTAGGCTGTCAAGATTTATTAAGTTAAAAAGTATCAAAGTTTCTTGCTGCAACCCCAGACCTTTTAAGAGTCCACCTTCTTTAGAAACCCTTCCCCCTCCTGACTAACACTACAGTCAATGTGCTTTGCTTGACCTTGACCAACATATGCACCCGGGGAACACTAATGAATTTGGGCCAATTCATCTTGGAACTCCAAATTTAATCAAGCTGACATGCCAGGGAAAGCAGACTGTAATTAACTCCTAGCATTTTAGGTAATCTGTAAATTTCATAAATTTAGCTCAATCTGGTTTTGTGGTATTAAGCATTTTTTTGTGGATTTGTCCAACAGACTACAATTGTTAAAATAATACAATAATAACAATTAAAAAGTAAGCATTTTCTCATAGCATTAAATCCCTTTAAAAATTACTATTTGTCCAGGAGAATAGGATGACACCAAACAATATATGCATAGCAGCTTGTCTAGAAAAACCATGCAAATCTAGTGTTATCATTTCTTTTTGAAAATGAGTCATACACTCATTTCATGATGTGCGTGTTATGAAAATGTACAATCAGTCAAAATAAAAAAAAAAAAAATCCCCTGCTCAGTGTTATCTTTCAATTGGTTTAATTTTGATGAAGAAGAGATATGAGCATTAAAAACTAGCCCATAGGGCTCCTGTTCTGTTCTGCTTCATTTTATTATTATTTGTATAATGGTAGCACTCAGAGGTCCTGGTCAGGATCAAGGTCCCACTGTGTGAAGTGCTGTGTGAATGCAAGGTTCTAGCCCTGAGGGAAAAAAAAGAAATACAGAAAATCTTGATTAAAATGGGGAAAAAAAAAAAAAAAGGAAAGGAAAAAAATCCACCCACCACCCTAAACCAGACTACTGTGAGACTGCTCCTCAGATCTCCAGGCTGAAGTAGTTCCTCTGACTATTTTTTTCTTCTTTTCATATCTACCTGGAGAATCAACAGCACACCTAAGCCCTAGCCTCTCTACAGGGGTCCTGGCAAGTGAGAGATTCTGGGTGGCAATGAACAGAAGAGAAGAACAAAGTCAGAGCTCAAGCAATCAAATTATTATATACTGATATAAAAGAAAAAACCCAACAAATAGAGACTGAAACCATGGCTACATTTACAGCATATGATCTCAAAATTATGAACTTTTGATATTTTTAATGGAGGAGTTAAAGTATTAGAAGCAGGACCATGCCAAAGATTGAAACCTGTGGATACATATATGCATATAGTATTGTATACATATATTTTCTGCAGACCTTGCTAAAGGAAAGCAATCAAATACTAACAGGTACTGCTTCAATCAAGTAAATGTTATTTATTTAACAGCAGAGGCAGAGAAGACCCAGAGCCATTAATTTAAGCTCACTTCTTGAATATAAGTTTTGTAAAAACCCCACATTTTGGAGTTCTGCTCTGTTGTTTTGTAACCCAAAAACTAACAGGTGAAGTTTTTAAGGCAGACAGCAGTACAAAGAGAGCAGTGGACAAAAAGTTCACCTAGTCTCCTGTTGAACTTCATACTCTTCAAAGTGAAGGATGAACAGCATTTTATTGATAACTAATTCAAATTCTTCAATTTTGCAGTGTGTACATATTTACATAAACATATATAGAAATAAACATACAGTGAGTGACTAAAGAAAGCATGTATCTTAACCTTTCCTCACTGATTCTGGTAGCTGTGGCTAGAAAGGAAGAACAAGGTCTGAGCTCAGGGATAATATGCAAACACGGACATGCACATGCACATACACACACACACACACACACACACACACTGTATTTACATATCCAACAATCATATACAGCAATATATATTATAGGATGAGATTTTTGACTCTGTTCCAAATGGTTTATGCCAGTTTAGATAGACAAATCAGTCATGCCATGTCTTTCAGGAAAATTTTCCTCATAGTGAAGAAACCACAGTGTAACACTACATGATCATAGAAGCTCCTTTACCATCCTGTGGTCAGTACAGTCTTTGGTTTCTAAATGCACTGGACCAAGGGGAATAAAAGCAATTCAAGGCTTCCTTCCTTCACCAGGCTGGAAAAGCTAGGCATAAATTGCTTCTTCTCCTTCTTGGTATATGACTGTACACATGCATGGGTTTCCATCACAAAAACAAGTATGTATTTTTGCATTTCTGTGCAAGCTCAGAAAGCTGAAGATTAATCTTACCTTCCCCCAGTCTATATATATATAAAAAAAAATCTATGCAGGCCTCTTCTTTAATGTACGGAGTACCCAGGGCTTTATTTTGAAAACTGCACAAACACAATTCAAATACTCAATTAAAAAAGGTGGAGTCTTCATAGACATGGCCAATAATGTGCTGTATACTTTAAGAGATTAAAAGAAATATCTTCACATATGCTATTATGATTTATTAAACAAATTCCTGACCCTAATAGCTAGTAAAAGCTAGCAAAGTGCAACTGGCTACTTTAATGACCGGAAGCATAAATGCTGGTTCACAGAAAGTAATCTCTCAACCAGCATAATGTGTAATAGATCTTTCAAGACACTAAACACTTGACCGGAGTGATCTCACCTGCTGTTGACTACTCTCTAAAATCTGTTTCTTGACTGGTCAATGAGAATATTGTGGTGCAAAGACATGACTTATATCCATATATTGGAGCCCTCATCATCAGGCTACATGCAGGAACAGACAATACAGGTGGTAAAGGGTGCCTCCAGTGATCTGGTTAAGGAATCCCCAAGGTGGTGTAGAATCATTTTTAAGCAGATCTCAGTGAATTGTGAGATAGCTGTCCATCTATAGGTTATCTATATGGAGCCCTGCAAGGATTTATCTTACCACTCCTTTTCAGAGACAACTGAATCTGTGGCGATAATTGCAATACCACAATTTTGTGGAACTTTCACCAGCTCCACCACCTCCATCTTATCCTATACAATCAATGTTATCACCCAAAAGAGGGAACATAAAATGATGAAAAATAGAGTTTAAATTGATGCAAGGACCCTGGTAGCTAAAAGGCCACTGATAGCTGAACAAGACATTTAAAATTTTCAAGCAACCTCCTAAGGGGAAAAGTAAGTTAATGCAAAACACTGAAAGGAGCAGTCAGTAAGGTACAGCAGGACTGTACCTTCAACAGAGGATATCCCCCCACTAGCTGATAATGAAGAACAATCTTGAGGCTGTATTAGATTCACTGATAGTCCTGACTACAGAGATAATTGTGGTAAGAAATGGTTGCACTTCCACTTTCCCAAGAGACTGTACCTATTCCTGTCAAAAGAAGATCTGGAAACTGTGATTCATGCTTTTATCTTCTCCATGTTCCTAACTAGGGCTAAGGGCTTCACAGAAGTTTCATCTTGTGCAACACTCAGCAGCCCACTTCTTAAGCAGGAAAACCTGCCAAGAGATCATAATGGAAATCTGCACACTCTAATGGATTTCTGCATTCATTATCCAGATACAAATCAACTTCCTGGTCCTTATATTTAAGACTTTAACATTTTAGATACTGGCTTCTAGCCAAGATCCACCATGCAACTTTGCTTATTGAAAATGCTAAAGTGTATGGAACCCATGTTCAAGTGCTTAAAAGTGTTTCCTGTACTCTGGAAGGAAAATTTAACATACTTCAAGATGTAATGCAAATCACATCTAACAAGCAAATCTTTCCATAACAGTGCACTTCAGGAGGAATGAGAAGGAGCAAAGGAAAAGGAAGAATTAAAGTGGGAAGAAAAAAAATGAGGAAAAAAAATATATGCCTCCAAAACCTGTTAAACTTAAGAATGGCTATGGGCAGAATCTTTTTGTAGACATCCATAGTTTACTTTTGAATGCAAGAGTTATGGACATATTACATGTATTGATGGAATTAGTGACACTTGAAAAATTTCTGCCCAAGAATATTACAGTCTGAGGGTCCTCATATGGTATGCTGAGCAGGAGCAAAAAGAAAGAGAAAGATGAGTTGGGAAGGAGACAAAACTTATTCAACTGCAAGGGAAATAGGGCATCATTTGTTTACCACTACACCCACATAATCAACTCCTTTTTTTGGCTACTGAAAGCTGATTAACCAATTGTTTTCTTTAAAGCAAACAAGGAAAGAAGTTGAAGAAGAATGAGGAAAAGACATCAGCCTATCAGCTAACAGGAGCTAGAGCCTTAATTTTCATGTTTTTACATGCATTTGTTGCAGCATTGTCATGTATATTTTGAGCATAGTTAGGAACCACCTGATCACAGGATCCACATTTTACCTAGTTCTAAAGATGTACTGTGCATATCCGCTGCTGCAGTTAAAGCTTACTCTGGTGTTTTTGGTAATGTTTAGAGGAAAACACACATCAAAATAAACACACATTCTTAGGTCTAAATGCCAGCATAAATAATTGTTATGAATCAAAATTATTTTATTGTGTTTTAAATTTTTCAAGTTAATATGTTTTTGAAAGCACTCAGAAACAAAGTTCTAGTGTTTAGAATAGAGGAAGGATGCATCAAGATTCAAAATCGCGAATTTTTCATCATAATCAATGTTCTCCCAATTTGAGCTAAACTACTATGTTCAAAGTAAAAAGCTTTGAAACTGAGGACATGGAAAATATTAATTCTATCATATTATACCAATACGGTAGGCTTGTCGACTGGCTGGTTTCCAGCTGGTCAGCCTAGCTTTATTCTAGCTCATTCCAGCTCTGTCAGAGCTACTAAGCATGGACATATTCATCAATCGCTAGTCTGAAGTGGTCATTAAAAATATGCTGCGGTGGAATCTCTACACAAATTACCAGGCCCTTTCTGTCCCATCAAGGGATGTGGCTTTCTCTATGCTACTCTACAGCTGAGTTTCACAAACACAGAGGCTCAGGGATGAGGCTCCAGTGGAATCATAAAACATTTGCTAGTCTGTCATTACCACCAACCTGGTTGTTAGTGGGGTGGGGTGCTCCATCTACTTTCTGGCACTAGCTCCAAGACTGCTGACAGATTTATGTGAAGCAGAATGCATACACACTTCTAGCTTCTGCCCAACGTGGTGAAGCTAATTTTTTTCCTACAGCTGGACAACCCCAAAGTGCAGCTAATCCTGTCATATTAAGTGACCCCAATATTGTGAAGTTAAGAATAGGTAAAATGGATAAACAGTTTTGGAAATTCATCTGAATACTATTACAATTTCTTTGTGTAGTGCAAACAGTAAGTTAGACTATTAAGACAAGGAAGAAACCAGAATATTTTCCTCTAAGACCTTATAACCTAAGCAGCATACAAACAAGTATAAAAGTCTTGGGAGATGCTGAGCTTGTACATACTACAGTGATAGGTACTATATAACAGACTAGGTTAGATTCCTAGAGCATCCTAAATTTACTCTGAGGACATGAAAGAAGGTTGGTGTTGGATCACATCTGATACAAGGGATAAGACAAAGCCAAACTTTTAAGAGAAGAGTTGAGAGCAGCAAATCTAAGAATATAATTTTGTGGAGGCTTTTAAAAGAATACAGGATGCTGTTACTGAAAGGAGGAGTAATGCATCCTAGATTTCATTAATTAGGTGTAAGCCAGCAAGACTGATGCACCTGTATGATTTTAGGATTTTTCCCGCTTTTGACTGCTGTTTAAGAATCACAGCTCCCACAGTATTATGCTAACTCCACTGAGTTTGGGATCAGCTGGGGAGATAGCTGGCGAGATAGCCTCAGGTGGTGTACAAAGGAATGTCTTTCAGGCCTGCTTTAGGCTCTGCCACCATTTGGCTGTAGTTGTCTAGATGGAGAAGATAGATACTAGTAAAAATTATTGTGAATTTATAACACTGGCTACACTGCACAGGGACAGCCTTTAGCAGAAAGTGGAGTGGGTAGCACAAAACAATACATACTAGGAATATCCATACAAAAAGGTACTTGTTTAGACAGGAATGAAGACAGAGTACTTTTCTTAAAGAACTTATTATCTAAACAGCATATAAAGGAAGAGCCCAGTCCTGTGAGGTGCTGTAATTAGTGCCCTGTTAATTCACACCCTTGCTTACTGCATACTAACTTCTTGTATAGACAAGCAGAATTTAAGCCTTGCAAAACTGTGAATGGTTAAAGTGATGGCATATATCCTTTGTAATGGGACATTGTACAGATAATGTCATCAGTAGTGAAACCATTTAGCTTTGGAGAGTTCCCTCTTACATTGCTGCTGCTTACAGGTGGAACAGTAACTCCTGCAGCCACATCAGGTAAACTTTCACTGAGCGTGCTTAGTGGTTCTGTCGCTACGAATGGCAATAGGGAGACTGGGAGACAGGAGTCATGGAAATATATTTTGCTCATGGCATGTCCTCACTGCCTAAGTGTCCTTCCAGGTGTTGAGAGTTTCCTTAACTATTAGGTGCTGCCCTCCTCAGTGCATCAGCTAGCCTTCTTGGCTCCTACCACTAGGCATTGTTTGTTGATATTTTACTGTAGGGGCATCTGCAACTCAAAATGCTCAGGCACGTCAGAGGGACTCCAGACAGAATTCTTCTCTTGCCTCTTCTAGAGCTGCTGGGCTTCATAAGATGGCACACACTGCAATGTCATTTAGAGGCTTGGAAAAATCTGCTTGACCCATAAAACATTATCAGCTCAGAATTTCCTAGGTGTATCCAGTACAAGAGTTTCAAAATTTATATTTCATAATTCACCAAACACATGAGCAATTTCTGGAATTGAACAGTTCTGTTCAGTCCTTTACTCTTTATAAATTTATGAGTGGGTTTGTGGCCTGTCACTAATAGGTCTCTAAATTAATAAGCTGATGTGTATTGCAACACTCTCTAGGGCAAGCTTCCTTTAAGTTTAGAGTCCAGCGACCTGCCTTATGTCATACTGTGGATTCAGCAAAGGGCTGAATTTTCAGCCTGCCTTTCTTTCTGTGGTAGTTTACAATAAGTCAGCTTCTTATTCCAAGTTATCAGTTAATATTAAATGTGGAAAAATAATAATCACTGTCTTCTATCTTTGAAGAAGAAGATTAATCTCTTCTTTTAATAGAATTCTGGAAAATGGGAAGACAGAATGGAGGTTTTTTTGCTTTACAGTCTTTTCAAGGAGAGCGAAGACACCACCACTTATATACATACAGACTGTGGTCATAGTCTGTAAACTCCATAGCTGCTTGGAGTCAGAAGTCTTGGGCTTCCATGTGTGCACACAGAGCTGTGTACTTGCTCACCACCTCCGGTAAGGACAACCAAACCATGCACCAGCAGAAGGACAGGAGGTTACATTTGTCTTGCCCCAGCTGGGCTCATGAGATAGCACCATGGCTGTCGAGAGACTGCAGATTATCTAAGCAAAAGAGGCAGGAGCTGTATCCTGTACAAAGGGACTAGCCCAGGCTAGTTTTCTTATACTATTCTCATCTCTTCCTGCCCACCCAAGAAATTTCTATGAGCCTGTGGTCAAAGAAATGCCTAATCTCTCTGTCATAACAAGCAACAAAGAACTTGAAATTATATTGCTAGCTCACTGTATAAATGTGCTTTTTACCTCCTAAAGAGCTTTGTGGTCCCTGTCTGCAAACAGGTAGCTTTACCACCCCTCACACCCCTACACGTACCAAGCTGATCTGTGAAATGGTGTGAGGTAATACACATTTGTCTTATCTGCATTGGAAGACTTATGTACTGTAGGTTTAACTGGGCCTATGAAGAGAACAGCATGTGACGAGATGTAGTCACAAAAGTATATCAGGCTATTAGTTATTTAAAAATGGTCAAAAAGATAAAAAATCAATTTGGGGGAGGAGGACTGTGGACAGAAATAATGGAGTAAGCACTGCAATACACCCATCTTCTCTGCATTTAACTGTTCAGTCACCACATCTCTAGAAGGAAAGCACACTTTAAATGAGACTTTCAGCTGTTATAAATCAGAAAGCATCTGTGATATCAGTGGATTCAAATGTGTGCATCAGCTAAACACCATGTTGCAGAGTTTTCATCATTTCTTGAAGACCAAATGAGTATGATCGCTGCATATTATACAAAGATTATTTAGCAAGCAAAGGCTAGCTTTCTTGATAAACAGGAACATATTACAGAGGGAATGCATTCATATATAGCAGTAAAAGGCCTGCAGTTGTGATTAAATAAAGAGAAAGGCACAAAATCTTGGAAATTAATATTTCTGTAAAGCATAAAGGTAAGCCCAAGCTCTTTAACAATTTCTATAGGCATTCTCTAAAACAGAACAACTATATATATATTTGAGAGAGAAAGACAGATACAGACGGAGAGAGACAAACGGACAGAGACAGAGAGATAGAAAGGGAGAAAACTGTTTAGAATGCATGTTGAAAAAAAGTATTTTGGACAGGAATAAAAATAAAGATCAGAGTTCAAATTAAACTGCCACACAGTCTCTATACATGATCTGCTCATTATATATTTATTGTTGCTTGACTACTGAAAAATGATCACTATCACTGTTATTTTCACCTGACTTTCAAAAAAAAAAAGAAAAGAAAAAAAGTTATCTTTTGCATTATCTCAGTAGGCTAGGTGATATACTGTACATAGTTAAACACACAATGATGAAACATTCATATAGGTTGCTCTCATTTCCCAGCTTCTCATTTTTACACAGAGCATCTAGGTGTGCCAGAATCTTTTTCTCTTCTCCTTTGGCAAGAGGGCAAGCAAGCAGTCATTTCAGAAACTGGTGCCAGTGCCACCTATGAGTCAGTGTGATGTATTTAATGCTCCATTTGTTAGAGGCTAAGTACATTACCCCTACAGTGCCCTAACCTCTAATGGCTCAGTGCCAAGGAGCCCAAGTCTGGTCCTGAGCCTGAATTACTACTCCACATTTTACTGCAGTGTCAGTTGACTCTAATACATACATTAGATCTAGGCATCACAGTGCATCATTTTAACATTAGAGTCTGGTATTACGAAATGTATCTTTTTCAGAATATTTCTCATTTCCCTGTAATGCATCAAAAATGGGAATGAAAAATTAGACATGAATTTGAAGTGCAAAAATTTTATGTTTTCATCATTTTGTACTAAAGCTGGAGTAAAAATATAGGTGTTTGTAATATGGTGCACGGATCTGACATATAGCTCTTGATGTTCAGGGTTAAATTTAAATCTACATTGCCTGGTTACCAATCTCCGCAGTTGCACCCAGGCAGGACTAGGAAAGATTGATGATTGTGATTGTGAGATTAATCCTGTAATGTTTACAAGACTCCTGAGCTGAAACCTGGTTGGTCATATCATGCTATCCAGAGAAGGCCGCTTGGCTTGCCAGGGTAATTTCTTCTGATGCAGTAAATAACTAGACATAATGAAAATACTCTGATGTATTCTACTGCCTGATTGATGCTCTGCATGCGATACGGCAAAGCAGTGCACTTCCTATCACAAATTTACATATACAAACCAGCAGAAGAAGCACGATAATGTCAGCATCCTCCAGAAGCCCTAGGATGCTACACAATTTTATAGCAGTTATGAATTACTGTTGACCTTTCTGGCCTCTTATACCAGTATGCTAGACTCAAGCATATTGAAAGTCATCAGTCTGAAGCAGTCATTCTTTACATAATTATGGCTATTTGTGTGTGGGAGGATAGTGGGTTTTTTATTGTTAAAAATTAACATTAAGGAATATCACTGCTGTGACTCAATGGCCAATCTGTTTTAAACATATATTTTAATAGAAACGGAGAAAAGGATGATTTGAATTCTGCAAACTATTTTTATAATCCAACAATACCAAAACATGGACTTTTACAATTCAGTACTTAATGAAAGAGCATATCTGGTGTCTTGGTTTCAACACAGATTTTTTTTTTTTTTTTAAAGCAGGCTAAAAGGTCTTAGCACTTAGAACTATCATTTAAACTAAATTTTTTGCTGGGTTTTGTAAGTCTAAAATTAACAGGAAATATTCAGTAGTGGTATATAAGTCTTTCAAGTACAAATATAGATTAAATCTTTGAAATCATGTAGATGCATTAGTTAAAGGAGCTTCCATATTTCATACTAAATATTTGAATAATCAGGCTTTCAGAACATCACTAAAACACAGCTCCTTATTATCATTTGCATTTTAATGTCCTTAAAATTATTACACTAAGGGAAATGTTTTTGATACATTACAGCATTTCCTCTAAATGTGTGATTATGTTAATGGGTTTTCAATCAGGATCCTAGTCTGACACCATAGGAAAATTTATGCAAAGTTCATACCCTGTCAGGGCCTTTAATCAGGACCATTTATTAGACCCCTGCCTTCTTTGATGGTTGCTGCTCCCTTTATTAAATATACTGACTTGGCCATCTGAAGAAAAGGACAATAAAAGGTTACTGGGGATGAAAGCATGAATGCTATTTGCTCATGTTTCCTTTACAGACACTTCTTCAATAATTAAGGAAGGGCTTTCTTTGGCCTTTTAGGCTTTTGAAGTGCATATCAAACATAACACTTAGTTCTTGTTTTTATGGAATGTTTAATGCACAGATTTAGTCTTAAGCACAAGTAAACTAACTTAGAGGTTGCTAAGAGAATTAATTTAAATAATTTTCACAAAAATCACAGCAACAACATATGTCTACTCACTAGTTGAGCTATATTTAACTGAGGCAATTAAATATTACTTACTGTAATTTAGAAGAAATATTAAAAACAATGGCTTTCCTCCCCTCTTTTTTTTTTCCTTACACTGGTCATTTTTCTAGCTTCTTTCTAGGCAAACCTTAGCATAGCAAAGAATTGCTGAATCTGATAAAACAGCTTTTGATGTGAAAAATATTTCCTAGAGCCTTCAACGTATATGTTAGTTACTTTATAAAATTAGTTAATACACTGCTTAAGGATTTATAGGAGGGTTGAAACTGGCATAAGTGACACTATTTTTTCCCATGGATCGCATGCAGAGAAAAACACAACAAACAGCAGATCTAACTAAGTAGTATTGACAACCTGGGGTTTGGATACAAATTCAATATGAGAAAACAGACTCACTTCAATGAAATACAAATAAACAACGAATTCTGTTTTAACATGTCTAAATAGGTGGTAGGTGACTGACAGGCTTGGGTCTCATAGGAAAGCCATTAGTAGAGCATTTGATAGGAAAACGTTTGATTTGAATGCAAGTTGCGTTTCCCCTCAGGGGGTGATCTGAGTGGTATACTGGGGATTCACAGGCGCCCTTTTCACTAGAAAATGCCTGCTGGGCTGTATCTTGATAAATGAAATTTGTAGGATCTCCTAATACTAACAAGTATATAACTATATCATCTATTTAGAAGGCATGCTAATTATATTGGTTCACTGATGTTCATTTTCTCATTCTGCAAAAATATATTAAAAAGTTTTAATAATGAGCACCTGGGTCAATTCTATGTCCAGCCTGGAAAAAATAATAATAATACTTCATTAGTTTAATTATCAATATTTATTGCTCTGAAAAAAAGAATTCATTATTTTTCCCCACAAGCAATTGGTAAATGTTCAGTGAAAAGATAGGTTTACAGCAAGAAATCAGTTACGTAAAAGCTACCGACCCAATCTAGAGTAAAGTTTTTAGCTAAGAAACTTTAAACCGAACAGTTATCTGGCATTTTTTTCCAGAAAAATTAATTACCACACAGAAACAGTATCCTAAATATTATCATGGCTGTCACAAGTATTCGTATAATGAATAATCTCTAACAAATTATTCAGATGAAAACTAGCACATCATTATTAGTGTCTAGATGCATACATGCCTTTGTGTACATGTCTTTAGATGGTAGATGATTTTGCAACAAATGAAATTGGTACCTGAATTGCAGAGCAAAAAAATAGTGGTATATTTTAGAAAATGAGGGAAAATTTGACTTTTTTCTCCCATCAGAATCTTATAGAAAAGCAGTTTAAGGTGTCATTTTATACACTGATATGTGACCCACCCACACACCCTTTAAATTTAAATTTCTTTCAATCATGAAGCAAGAGTATTCAAAGAATACGGGGCCACGCTCAAAATAAATGAACAAGGCACTAAGGAGTTAATGTTCAGAGATGAAGCTTGGAGTTAGGGATTGTTTATGACAGAAAAAAATGCTGCTGACGGTAATCTGAGTAAAACAACCCTTCAAAATTAGTATTATGTTTAATTGCATGCATGTGTTTCTGATATATTTCATCAGTGTTAAACATCAGTTTATCTTTCTGTTTGTCCACACAAAGAAGCAGGCAGACTAAATGAACCCAGTAATGCCTGATAGTTTGAAAGCAGAGAATGCACGGTATGCAGCTTAAAGCACATCAAAGAAATGTAACAGGACCTCAATATGTCTTCCTATTAGACAACATGTTGTTATTAAGTAGAAATACTATTTTTTGTATTTATGCAGTTTAGTAGATCAGAAGATACCTTTCAGAATTAGTAATTATTAAAAAAAAACCCCAAACATTTTCCCTTTCAGTGCAGTAGACAAATGAAAAAAGAAATTTTATACTTCCCTGCATAAGGAAAGCAGCAGGATATTAATTCATGTAAAACACAGTTTATTGGTTTATGCTGTAGTAAGCTATCCTGATTAGCTAAATGGATCAGGTGTAAGGACATTAAAGGGGATAAGGTGGCTTCTGAACATATAAGAATATATAACATATCATATAAATATATATCTGTATTTGTCTATATTGCTCATGCGCATGCACACACATTCTGCATATGTTAGGCCTTTCTGAGAAAGAGGCAAACAATATAGATGAAAATCAGCTTCTGCAAAAGGCAGCAATCCCATGATTCCATCTGAGCCAATCACTTAACATATCATTCATAATGCTAGCTTGCTCCCATCATCCTCACCCTGTCACTGGCATCTTTCTTCATTTTCTTCTGCTTCTCAGTTCCAAGAAAGTGGAACCACTGTATCATTTACTGTCCACAACCTAAGCTGCTGATTTAAAGGCTGATTTTTTATTTTCCATAATGTCATATAACTATCTTTTCTGCTTTCTTTAAAAATTTAAGTTCAGAAAGATCTCAGGTAATTCTAACACTGAAAACTGTGCAGGGAGCTTAATTTTCTCCTTCTCTCCCACATTCTCTTTCTTTCATTATAAATTTTATAATTACAAGCTTTTAAAAAATATGATATGCAGTTCCCCTCTTTTTTTTTTTTTTTTTTTTTTTTTTGTCTTCTGGGTTTACACAACTAAGTCATGTAGGAAAACTTTAGTAGCTGCTTTTATTTATGTTCAAGAAAATTTCTAAATAAATAAATGCTGCTGTCATTTTTCTCTTTAATGGCAAGACACATGAGGTTTATTAAGCATATTCTCAAAATGTTGATAGTTACATTGCTTTTATTAATGATTCTTAAAAGCAAATATAGTACCTTTTTTTCTTCTGTTATTTTTCCATATTATTATTATTATTATTGTTACAGTGGACAGTGATGACTGTGTCTTAAAACCTAATCACTAGTGCCTATTAAATTTGGGTTTCATATGTTGCTGGAGGTAGAACTGATTATCATAGTGAATGAAATACTTGTTTGGCGTATTCCCAGAGGGCAAAAAGTCATTCTTCAAGGTGATGCATCTCATTTGAGGAATACATTAACAATTGAAGGCAGTTAAAAATACATGTGAACTCCCAGTGAGGCAAATCTGAGGTTGACCACATATATTTACTGACTGACTCTTGCCTCATTCAGGGGAGAAAACTGTGATATGGAAGGATGGTTTCTGCAACACATGAGACCTTAATTTACAACTCTAATGTGGCAAGTAGATCATAGCTGCTTAGAAAATATTTAGGATTTAACGCTCTGTATGGGTTTTAGATGCCTTTTGTATCTTCGAAGGTTAAAGAAAAACTATGAGAAAAGATAAGTCTCAACAGCATTAAAGGTCAAGTTTGTGATAGAAATTAACTTATTTCAAGGTTGTGTGATAAAAAATAAGACAGATGCATTTTTGAAGCCATGCTGAGATCGACAGTGAAAAGTTTTATATAATAGAAAACAAGAGACAGGCTACATAAAGAGCAGTATTACTCCTGTGAAAGGCCAGGTTACAGAATGATTGCATTAATTGCAGCAGCACCCTGAATGGATGGAGTGGTACAGAGGATATCCTATACGATGATGAAACATATTACTGTAACAAATGCTATTTTTCTTCCAAATTAATTTTCAAAACATTTGATATTTTAGTGGAAATAGTGGAAGCAGAATAGGAACAAAGTCAGGGTTCCTAAATTGCTCAGGCAGAGCTCAGCACTAACCATGTGAAATGTAAAGCAACAATATGTAATAAAAACCAAAACAAAACAATGCAGCATTTGAGCTCATTTTGTCATCAAATTAAAAGTTATGTTCTACCATGTAGCTTTTTATTTATTTTGAAAAAAGTGATTGTTCAAAATGTATAAATATAATTTTGGTTCACAAAGAAGCACTACCAAATTATAAATCTCTCTTCCAGCAAGTATAGTCAGACAAAGATTAAGGTTTGCAGAAGGGAAAGTAGAGGTAGATCAGGCTGGAATGATTGTCATCCCCAGATAGTATCTTCCTCCAAATTCAAGAAATGGTAATTTTTCCTGCACAATATATTCATATATGAATTCATTCACATATTTCACACTCTTACACAACCACCATCAGAGTTAGAACACATGTGTATTTGTCTGAGACAGGATAATATAGTTGATACATATGTTACTATCAAAAAAGTTTCACGACAAAAACGCTAATATGCTCCCTCCACCCCCCTAAATTCTGACTAGCATTATGACAACAGTTCTGTGCCACATCCCAAGCCATTTTCAGTTACTGGGTACATTAAGGCTGAAAGCTCTTGAGATCAGCTCTTCAGTATAGTGAAGATATCATGACATTTTACTGCAGTCTATCAACCTGTACTTTTCTTGAAACACAGAGCTGCTGTGAGATTTCAGGATATCCATTTTCCAAGACAGCAGCTGAAAGCAGACTTGGAAGGTAGAGAAACAGAGAAATAGGATAAGGATGGAAAAGGACAGAATTTTGTCAGAAAACATCCTCCTCACAAAAGGAATCATTTATGCAGTCCATAATCCAAATTGTTACACAAGAAATCCTGCGCTGAGCCTAGGGATATAACGTTACATATAAAGCAAAATTGCATGGAACTTGGGAAGCCAGCAGCTACATGAGAAATATGGCCCTGGAAAGCCCAAGGATTGAGAACTGAGACTGATGAGTTCAGATTTACATGGGGAGCTCTGTCTATAAGTTTGATTAACCAGATGTGTGACCTAATGCTTAGTCAGATATTCCTGAAACGGGCTGTTGGAGAATCAGGAGATGTGGTAAGAAGAAAACAACAGCCTATCTGTGCCTTTGGGGACAGTGAAAGCCTTCTAACCCCTACCAGTGGCTTGCTGAAAGCCAAGGGTAGGTTTGGTTAAAATTACTACCTCATTGTGGAGTTACAAATCTAATAACACCTAACCTGGAACCACAGAATCTAGAGCCATGAAGGACCATTGCAGAGAGGCAGGGGCCACAAAGTCAGTGAGCTTTACTCATAGGTTGGAAGTATGCATGTTTCTCAAAAGGACGAATGTTCTTGCCTTCAAGACTCCGATGGTAAATCTACCATATATTTTGATGTTTAATTGTTATCATGATTTGGAAATATTCCTAGAGAGATTAATGCTCCACTCAGTTTATTTTACAAAATAAGTAATGGAGGAGGCTTAACCCTTAGATCCCAACACCTGTTTCCTCTTTCTTCCCCCAAATCCCTTTTTATATTCTTTTGATCTCTCTCCCTACTGTTTTCTATGTCCTTCACGAAGTATGGGTGAATACATATCCTACTCACAGAATTCCTGTGCTACGTACAGAGTGAAAATAAGTTCCACACTGCTACCTGGTATTGGCTTTATTTTCATACAAAGGAGACGTGATCCATGGATGTAGATCCTACGGAAAGAGCTCAGGATTAGCAGTTGTCCCTGAGTGACTCAGCATTATGTTTCAATGCAGTTACTGCTGTCCAGTATTATCCAACCCTCTAACACGAGCCTATTTTTTTTCACTCTCTGATATATTATGTTTTATGTTGCATTAAAAGATTGCACAATGCATTATGTTGCATTGTATTGCATTAAAAAGTGGAAAATGATATCCATTTAAAGAAGCCATTCAAATCACTCTGTAAAAGTGAGATCTTCTCCTCATTTACTACCCCACCAACCTTTGTGTCATCTGCAAGCTGGAAAGATGTGATATTGGCATCTATATTCTTGATAAAGAGATTGGTTAACATTGGATTAAGATTTGAAACTCAGGATCTGACTGAAAAAGTCCTTTCACCATATCTCAGCATAAACAAGTAATTTTTGTGATCCATCTATAAGTCAAATTTGTACGGCCTGTTAACCCCGTAAAGCTCAAGCTTTTTAACCATAATATCTTTTAGTAATGCCAGTTGGCTGGAAGAAGTCCCTCTACCTGCAGAATGTTTTCATCACTGAAGTCTTTAATCCTATTAAAAGACTCAAGCAAAACAACCAAAACAACTTGATGACAATTGCTGTCTTTCAGAAAGCTGTGCTGAGTGGCATTGAATATATTTTTGCCTTCTCTTATAATTACATTTCTACCTACTTTGTGTGTAATGGCTTAAATTAACTATTCCATTTTTTACTTAGAATTAACACTATTCTGTCCTGTTAGTAACTCTCTGCTTAATCTTCTGTACCCTTTGAAATATTTGGAAATCATGTGCAATCTTCTAGTCCCTTGGAACTTAACTTGTTTTCCATTTCTTTATGGTTAACTTTTATGGTTTAGAGAGATTCTGGGTAGTTCCTGAGTGCAAGTTATTTTGGCCAGTTAACTTAAAAATGTTTAATTCCGGCAAGAACCTTTGCTACAGAGGGTAAAGTTTCAGTTGCAGCAGCATCATATGGGACAGATACATCTCTCTGTTTTATTTCAAAGAAATAATTGAAATATCTGCTGAACATTCCTGTCTTTATATAACAGTATTTGATCAAACTAATCTGGCAGTGAGCCTATATATGTTACCAGTAAGATTTTTAAAGCATTCTTACTACTTTTAATTCTATGGACAATTATTATCTCATTGAAAGCTTTGGTTTTACTTTACGTCTCCTAGAGGTTTTAACTTCCATCATATCCACTTCCATTTGCTTTCCCATTTTTCCTTCCATCATACACTATTATTTATTTTATTGTTGTACCTATAGCAGCTTAAAGCCAAGAAATCCAATATAACATTTTTTCTTGTCTCTTAAGTTCTAATTTCACTGATATCTATCAGGATATCCTTGAGAAATTTTCACTTGTTAATACTTCATAAATTAAATGTGCTTGCCAGTCCAACCAACAGTTATTGTAGATTTGGGAAAATCAGCTGCTTTAATATAACTGTGATTATAGTGGTCACTAATACTGCTGCATTTGCATTTTGAAAATTCTGAAGTCAGAAAATCACTTTATTTAACAAAGAAGATCATAGAATCATAGAATATCTCAAATTAGAAGGGACCCATAAGGATTATTGAGTCCAATTCCCTGCTCCTCACAGGAGGAAGTGTACCTTCAGATGCCTGATATCAAGTCATCTCTGATGAAACATTTTCTCTACTATCTTTAGAAACTCAGATATCTTTAAAACTGGCTGCATGAAATGACAACCAAATAACTGTGTTACATTCTAATGAAACAATTTTTCCTATAGGTGAATACTTGATGTGGCTTCCTGGTGTGAACAGGTATTTTGTGTCAGATGCCCACCAGCAACACCATCAAAACTTTGTAGCAGGCACAATGTACATCCATAAATACCAAAGACTTGGTGAATGAGTAATCTGACTGACTACTAGAAAACTATCTGACCCAGCTGATCTCTGATGTGATGTGTCACCTTGTGTATTCTGTTTCATTCTATCCTAACAAAATTGGTTTCAACTCTTAGTTTTAATTGTCCATCCATATGACAAATCCTATCAAGTTTAAGTAAACCACTTCATATTTCTTCTTACACATTATTATCTTCTCTCATTAATAAATACTCAATAGAAATACCTCTGTGTGTGGATTTATAATATGTGGGATACCAAGATAAATTCTTGGACATGTATGTTTTGTATCAGTGGTGATCTCTAGTTTGGGAAGCCTTCTACTTGGAATCAAAAAGAAAATTTTTTGGACTCTGACTAAACCACTTCTTCTTTCAGGCGAACTATTACATGTTAGTTTTAAATTAATCTAAACTATTATATTTAATCCATAAAACACTTAAATTCAGTTTAATATTCAACCATTCATCCATTCTTCCTTTTACTCTGTTCTACCAAACAGAGAGAGATGTCTTTCTGCTTACCCATCACCCTGGTGTCCATTCACCTTACATTATGCTCTCTGCTCCTCACTTGTTTTACCATGCTTATCTTCCCAGGAAGGATATATCCAGAGGAAGGAAGACTGACAACTTTGTCACTGTCTCTGCCAAAGGCAGATTTTTGCAGCAAACTTGTATCTCATAACATTATTTTAAAGCATAAATATGTCTTTGCCATCTACAATTTGACTCAGAGGCTGCTCCCCTACTTTCTTCAGATGGTTACTTAAAAAAAAAAAAAAAAAAAAAAAAAAGCTTTCTTCCAAAATTGCTGTGCATTTTCTTTGCCACTTCAAAAATATAATCCCTACTGTGACAACAAAGGTTTATATGACTATTTTTTCTAGCCTCCAAATGCTAAAGTACTTGTGTGTGTATGGGTGTCTGTGCACAGGTTGCAAGCTTTCACAGATGACAATTTCACATGTCATAAACATTCCTATCCCAGAATACCTGATCTATGACTGTCCCAAAAAGATCCACTCCTGCCAACTTCTTCAAAGCTGCCACATATTCAGAGAGCGCTCGCCCTTCTAACTGATTTCCCTAGTGTAGTTTGTATCATTCTGCAATAATGTTTGTTCTAAGAACAATATATCTCCTCAAAACATCAAGCTTTTAACCCAGTTTTTGTGGTGTCTGTCAACACTCAGTCAATTTTTCTCCTAACTCTGGTTACAGACACTGTTGGTTTTTTTGTTTTGTTTTTTTTTTTTTTTTTCCAGTAGAAATTCATGAGAAAATAAGCCTTGAAGTTTTTCATTTTTACCAAATAAAGCTATTTTCATTGTTGGTCTTTCAGACAGGTTGATTTTTCCTTTTGTAGATTGTCCTTGACGGGATTCTTTGGGGGGCAAAAAAACCCCCTGCAGAGCTCTTAACTGATTCAAACCAATGCTGGACTTCTCACTAAGTATTCCCTTCTTTATATGGAGGGGAATCTTAAAATTCCCACCGAGTGTTCTTTAGCAAAATGCTAACTTAACAGGGAGTTGCTCCTAGCAAAGATACAACATAATTCAAGCACAAGAAAACAGCTCTGGACACAGCTCTGACACAGCCTGACTTAATTAGAAGCATCACAAGTTGCAGCAAAGTTTCATTTCTAGATTTGTAGTGTTCCCAATAACTCAAGCACTGGCAGGAGCACAGACACAAATTCCACCTAATATGTTGCTGCAGTTTCACCCAACGGCTTCCTAAGCCAAACTCTCTCATCATGTATCTCCCTTTAAATTCTTAAAGAACGTTCACCCAGACTCCTTCCCCCTTTTTCTCCTTTCTTAAGCACTCCTGCCTTTCTTAGTCAAAGTCTGCACACAGACCTTTAGGGATGTTAGAACCAAGAGTAATTAATTTACATTTGATTATTTTGAAATCCCTCACCAGTCCACATATTGTGTTTGTAATACAAACACACGAGAGAAAATCTGAAGAAGCTATGAAGCATCTGCATATAAGCTAACAGCACTCTGATTTTGAAGCATGCTGAGCTTCAGATGTCTTGGCTGTACTTGTGACATACCACTTAAAAGTATCATGGCATGGGTGGCATGACAAGAACTGCCTCTAAACGGGCTAGAAAGCCTTATTCAGCTTGAGGATCTCAGAAGGACCATGTCCATTCCACTCACCCAATTCCCTCTAGTGGTGTTGTATAAATCTTTAAATTCCACATTTAAATTCCACATAAATTACGAATACTCCAGATATAAAGATAATGTTGCACAAACATCATATTCTGTTTGGGATGTCAAAGGTCCTGTTGCACAAGCCCACCCATTCTCAGTATCATGTTGATACTTAGGGCATCATAGATCTTCCATTTCAGGTGTAATAAGCTGCCCTAAAGTCTTAGGATAAGGAACATCTGTTTTTATCATTTGAAAACTGTAAATTGCCCCAATTACTTATACAGAATATGAATACCAGTGTCATACCTGATGTATGTGTGAACACATATTTTTTCCTATAAGGGAACTTTCTTTAACATGAAACCTGTTTCATTATCCCATGCAGTCTGAGCAATTTTTTTTTTATTATTATTGGCTGACTCTTTTGTATCCTTTTAGAAGCTGAACAGATCAAGAGGCATAGCTAAAATAATTCTGCCAAATGTGGAAAAAGATTAATTCTTTCTCAGTAAGAAAAGAGATGGCAACTTTACCTAGGAAAAGGTGCAATCCCAGACCACGACATTTCTAGCGAAACAGCCCTAATCATTTTTTATGAACGGAGCTTTTTTATTTGATAGTAATAAAAAAACCAATTAGAAATAAAATCTTGGTCTCCTCACAGACTAGATGTGACAGGCTAGATAGGTAATATTTATACTACACATGCGCAAGAACTGACATTCTTTCATAAGGCATTCTGGATATTTTACAACAGGCTTATTATTTGCAAAATAATTTGTAATTTTAATCATATATTCCTGTTTATAAAATATTTTTGTGTGCACACTGGCAAAATCTCAATAAGCAACCTACTGTAAAACTTATAAGTGTAAAAATATTTCTCTTTGTACAGATGCAATAAATAGACTAACATTTCTTTCCACTGTTGAATATTGTGATTAATGCTAAAGTATTCTGGGTAATCGTGAAGGTGAAAAATCTGAAGCTTTGCAGCACTGCAAATTACTTAAGAATAATTCAACTTGACTAAATTATCCATATGTTATTTTCAGATGACAAAGATATCCAAATCATCTACAATGTTGACATCTTTAATGAGTCAAGGTTATTTTACCATTTAGCTTACATGTGAAAATCAATAGATAAGCTTTCTCTTTAGCTTTCAGTCAAGTTTAGACATGTTAGAAGCTGGGGGACTTAAAGTTTATTTGTGGTCCTATCATACACAATAAAAATCTCAAGGGGGTTATTCTGATTTTACCTTTGCTTGACCTCAAAGTTTTGCTAGTCTGAGGTTTTAGGATGTCAAATATATGTCACACCCGACCTTCTGTTGTCAAACAGTTTTCGAGATATTGTTCGTAAACTTGTCTTCTAAGGTGAGTAGTAACACACTTTCCAAGTCTTGTGTTATGAAATGAAATGCAGATTTTTGATTTAGCTGATACAGCTGTGCAAGTTCATATTTGGAACAGAGACACAAAATGCATAGCTTAAACATATAGGACCTACATCTTTCTTTCCTTGCCCAGTGAAAGGAGATACTGTATTTCCCTTTTAAGACCTTAATCTCAATAAAGCACATCCTTCACCATCAGTAATGCTTCTTCAGTATATCCCTTAGACAAGGAGTTGCATGCCACTGGCTGGTCTGCCATGCTACATTTGAATCTGCTCAGTTTAGCAGTGAGAAGTATCGTTCCTAGCCTGGGGGGAATCCTTGGTTTCTGAAAAAGATGGAATACATTCCCTATTAATGACTCTTCGTAAAGAATATACTTCTTGGGAAGACCAGAAGCATAAGTACATCTTTTCAGGAATGCAGTTTATTTATACTTCTAGTAGCTATGGATGTAATGCAACCAACCAACCATTGTATATTTGTAACCAACTACTACCAGCCTGCTGTTGTTGTTGTTGGAAACAAAAGAAAACAAATATCAAAGATAGTTAACAAACTCTATTTTGCCACACACAGAGGTCCAATCAGTAGATGTAAAAAAAATCATGGTGTGAGTCAAAAGATGTAGACTACTGTCAAATTTTTATCCCACGGTTCAGACTGAGCTAACTGAAAATGTGGGGGAAAAAGTCTATAAAACTCTTTATCAGCTGGTGCATCCTAAAGCATGTATATTTGATGTCTAGCCTGTACATGACACACATAGGGTACACTTGTGGGTCTGGCTGATGTCCCTCTCATGCTCATACACAGAAGAAGGATATGTGTACATTCTTGTTTTTTTCAGGTTGTTTTTGTTTGTTTTTAATTTTCTTCTATCAGCTAGGCAGTAACAATAAGGCTTAAATGGTGCCTTTCCACTCTTTTTACTCTCAACCAGCTTCATTACTTTCTCTATACATGCTTTTAAGCTATGTCTTTCATTATGATGTCCACCCAGAGCATTCATGTCTCTCCTCTGGCTTTTTGTCCTAGTAAATAACATCATAAATGGCACCCTATCCAGACACTTCTGGACATCTGAAGAAATCACCATAACAGCATTTCTAAAACTTTCTGTTAGTTCTTGCCCTTATCCTTTTCTTTATTATTGTATTTTGACTTCTATTCCTTTCAACAAGCTCAGTTCTGTAGTTAATATCCTTTGTTTGACACCTTTGGTCATTTTCAACCATTCCGACGCAAGCCACAATTAATAGCATGACAGTGGTCAGCTATATGCTGCGGTTACCATCACTGACTGTCACTGCTCTTCCACCCAAAACTGCTATAATCACTGACTAAAAATACTTAGGAAACACTGAGATAGGAAACAGTTTCTTGCATTTGTATGATTAGGGGCAGTGTGTAGTTCTAGGCTCATTATTTCTTAACTATCATAATCCTGTGTTAAGAGCCTGGTAACATAATACAGACAAAAGTGGCAGCAGCATGCAGCAGACTCTGTCTTTTCCAGCCCAAACTTCCGCGCTTTGCTTTTTCCATGGAAGAAAATGTTACAGTGGTGATGACTTCAATGTATTTTGAGATAAGTATCTCTGGAACTCAAAGTGCTGACGTCCATAGGTTTTATATCAAAGCCTGTTGTTTTTTCTAAAGCACCAGAAACATGAAAAATATTTTAAATCCTTGTATATGATTTCTTTGTTGTTTAAGGAGTTTCTGAGAGAAGATACAAGGATGCTCAAAGAAAGTAAAGATAACTACAATTTAGAGAATTAGACTTCAGTATTCCTAAAATATATCAGTAGTGCCTTAGGTGAAATGACAGATGACATCACTAAAGACTTCAGCTGTATCTGACCAATAGATACAGATATAGAAGCATTTCTTGACTTGTCTAAGAGGAATTTTGTCCATATGGTTTCAAACCCTCTTTGTCTACATCTTCAGGCATTTCAAATTATGATATGTGGCTTCAGTACATGACTTGAGGCAGGGTGAACTTGATTAACAAGGCTGAATTAGTCACAAGACCAAAGAAGCTAAGATGAATATGCTTAGTTTATTATGAAATGTAGCACTTTTATCTTTTTTTTTTTTTTTTCCCATGTTTGCCTTTAAAGAGATAGGTGACAAAAGCAGCTCAGATAGTACCTGCAAAGGAGGCACAGATTCAGGTGCCTATCTCCCTTGGCTGTTTCTCTTTGTTCAGCAGTACCACAAAAGGCATAGTTCAGAGGCACTTTCCCCAGTTAAAATGTAAAATCTGTGTATGTACCCTTGGATTGCAATGATCAAAGCAGCTGTGATCAACTCAAACGAGTATAAAACAGAATCAGATTTCTATTTGCAACTCTGCCAATGACTGTGTGATATTGTCCCTTTACCTTTGTCTTTAACCATCTAAAACCAATATGGTTTGAAAAGTGCTTTTATCTATACATAAAGGGGAAACAGTGTAATATTTATGGGAAGTCTTTTCATCCAATTTATATAGCCCATCACCGGGTTGTGCAATATAAGATTTTATCTTCACACAGATATATTTTAATAATTATCTTTGGTACCTTTAGATGCAGAATGACAAAAACTGGTCTACTGTCTCAATATTAATGTTAAAAATAATATAGGCTATAAGATATGACAGGATTGAAGGAATATTCTGCAGTGATGGTGAAATTTGTGGTATCTCTGACAGAAATGATATTAAAGAAAGCCCATTGTGAAGCCATTCATTGTTTGTCACATTGCAGAGAAAATGATTAATTATACAAGCACAGATATTTACTTGGTCAGTGTTTTCAGAGTCTTCCATTATATTAGCAGTAGCTATATGGACTTTGAATGTATTACTTGGGACAGAGACTTTGCCTTCAAACCTGGCAAACCAATTGGCCTGTTACCTTCACGTACCTCTGTTTCAGCCATGAGGTATCAGGTGCCAGAATCTGAGAAGCAGGAAGCACTGACTCATATCACCTCTTTCACACATTTGAACCTTGTTACCTCTAGCCAGAGACCAAGTGAGTACCACTCTGGTGGGAGGCACCAACACCCCTTACCTGAGTACTTGGGGTCACTGAAGCCCACTGGGGAAGTGGAAGAGAGCAGAAAAAAACCCCCAAACCACTCAAAAAGCCATCACCAATATCTGTTGATAGGTAGCAATTAGTAGTGCTAAGACAAGTGTCTGTTACCTTGCAAAATCATGGGACCCTAGTCTCAACGGAGAAGCAACAACTAACAGTATGACCTCCCAGCTGTGAGTGCTCCTCTTTTGCTGTGGGAGAAGGCAGGTAACAGCATACTACCCATGTGAACTGGGCACTTGTTGCTTCCCAAGACTGGAAAAGGTGTGCACTTGTATTTGGGTTTCTGCCTCAGCTGGAAGGTTATGCAATTAATTGCTACTTACTGTGTGAGACCAGAGGCCAATTGTACAAGGGCTCCTCCCTGCCTCTGTTCCTGGGATGCAGTGGGCGCCAGTCTCAGCTTGCAGGCAGCCCTGTAAACTCATGCTTCCCAAGGATGGGAACAGATCTCAGCAATTCATCCCTGCAATGCAGTTGGGAGAAGCTCTCCAAACGACCTTGGCTGTGCTGTACAGTTTGCCTCTGTGCCTGCGAGGCACCAATGACTGGACTGTGTGGTTTCACATCTGGGGCTCGGGGTTTGACAATGTCAGTGGCAAGTGAGGGCTCTGACAGGGGTTTAACAGTGTAGCCAGTGTGAAATGTAGTAGTGCTCTGAAATTTTATGCCTCCTTGTTTTTATCTAGTGGTGGATTTACTTGGTTTTCTCTTTTAACAGTCAGGTTCGTTTGTGTGTAGCCACAGGAAAGTTTGGGGTGTTCAGCTATGCATTCAGGGGTGATTTTTAAGTAGCTGGATTTGCCTGTAATACATATTTCTGTAGCAAATTAATGATGGCCAGTAAAAAACCTTGATTTTATTGAAAGCTGAAGCAGACACAATGGAAATGTTACAAAAGGAAGAAAAGTCAGAAAATTTACTCTGAAGTTCTATGTAGAATTAGGTTTTGCAGCATACATGTCATATCCCGTAGCAATACATCGGGAAAACTTGTCTTTTTTCAGTATGGACAATGTTGAAAGTGCATACAGTTACACTGCAAATGCTGTATTCCTTTTTTTTTTTTTCCTCCTTCTTGGGAATTTTTTCTGGGTCTTTTTATTGGTTTGATTGTTTTGGTTTTTATTTGTGGTTTGTTTTTTTTTTTTTTTTACCTTTTTCTTTTGTTCTGAGACACATTTCTGTTCCCCTTAATTTGTATCCATATTTAGAAGAATGAAATTACTTTGCTCAGCTCTACTTATATCCCTAACATATGTATTTTGATAGATCATAGAGGCTTCATCTTTGGACAGATAAGCATTCAGGGTTTTGTAGCTTGTACTTTGAATAGTTTACACTAAAGGCTCATAGAGAGAGAATGAAAAACTATCATTAGTGACTTACAAATTAAGAACTAAAACATTAGGGAATTAAATATTTTTTTCAAGATTAACACAAAGAAAGACTTCTAAAATGTGGCAGACACAGGAGTTTATAAACCAGATCTTGCTGGTTTCAGTCTTGTACTTTCCTCCCATCCCAGTGAGATCTTGTTTTAATCACAGCCTTTGCACCAGAATTCCAATGGGAATGAGATCTTTCTGGGAGTCAGAGTTAAAGATGTATTCCACCAGCATGCTGTGCTAACTTGTGGTCAGCCAATCGAAAATCAAAGGGATTAAGTCTGTGAATCATTTAACAGGAAATTTCTCCTGCCTCAGTAGCATTGATGTTTTAAGGTGTGAAATTCAAGAACGGCTTAGTTCTCCTTTGGTCAGACAACCGCTCTGTAGCCTGTGTTATCAAGAGGCAGTCAAGAAGATCCCCTTGGGTCATGTGGCTGGTGTACATTTTTGTATTACCATAGTAGGCTAGTTTTAACCTGCAGGATGTAATCCTATTTACCTCACATGTGGTCTGTGCCCAAGGAGCATGTGCTCCACTTGTATATATTATTTGCATTACCAGAGTACCTGGCAGCCCAAATCATAGACCAGGACACTATTGTGCTGAGTGCTACATAAATGTATGTCCAAACAATGCCCTCCCCTTCATCCAACCCTTTTATAACAAAACACACCAGATAAGATATACACAAAGTGGTGTGGGGAACCAAATTTGTCAGCATAATAGACTATGACCTTAGGATGCTTGCAGCTTGTTGTCAACATTTTTGTTTGTATTGCTGAAAATTTTGAAAGACAACTACTTATGGCTAGGGATAGCAGGGATAGGTGGAAGAGTAGATGGCAGAAAATGTAACAAATATGCAATGAGAACAAGTATCATGGGCTGATGGGAAATAGAAGTCAATCTCCTATTGCTTAATAGGAGAATTTAGGTAGGAAATGGATATTCCAGAGAGTTTTGTGACCAATAGCAGCTTATATTTAATTGAAATATGGAAGGGAGTGGTGGTGTTGTTAAGATATAGTCTAGCATACTTGGTTACAAGTTGGACAAGAATGCCTTCATCAGGTTTTAAGAAGAGCAAAATGAACTTGGAGAAGGTTTTTGGGTTTTTTTTGGTTTTGTTTGTTTGTTTTTGGAGGGGGGAGGGGCAGTGATAGGAAATAACATTTTAGAGGTTAATCTTAAAATATACAGTGGGGGAAAAGATCTAAAGCAAGGCTGGAGCCGGACAGATTATTAGCATGAATTGCAGGCAAGATGGTGGTCTTGTTCAGAGTCACCAAGAGAGAAAGCAACAGGGAAAGTTTCAGATGGAATTATGAAATGTCTTTTAATAGCTAGTTTAAGCTTGAGAGTCACAGAGTCAGAGTGAGAGAGTAAGAATGGGCAAAAGAATCCAGGCCTATAAATGAATAAGGTCCATACATTATCAGTAGAAAAAGTGCTGGTTCAACGCAATTTTGTGAATGAAACTGTCACAAAATCTAGAGGGAAAAATGTTTAAATATAGGTTCCATATTGGGCTGAAGTAGTGAGCTGGTAAGAGACAGTCTGAAAGAATAAAATGATGTCTGAGACTTCAGCTCTGCTTTCCCATCTCAGTAACAACAATTCCCATTATGGGTTTCACAGCATAACAATGAAGCAAACGGACCCATATCTATGATATATTTTACAAAGGAAGAACTTCAGCACCCACCTTTATTTTAATTCACAATATAACGATCGAAATGTTAACAGGTCTTGAAGCTGCCAGTGTTATATCCAAACACACAGACCTCAGTGATCCAGCAACCCATGAATGAGAAGTATTGTTTATTTTTTTTAGCTAAGGTGATAATTTTCACCCACTGGTCATTCTGAATGTACAGTGTTTCCCCTGGAGTATCCAAGGTGAAATAAAAGCAAATGTTAGAAATCCTCCAGTTCTTATGAAATAGAACAGCTTTCTCTCGTCAGCTCTATTTATTACACAGGTCAGGAGCAAGCCTGGATTTCTTATCATTCCTCAATTAAAACAAAAATTGGTGTTAAAAATATTCTTAGCCAAGCATAAGGTACATAACCTTGTAAAAGGGATCTGCCAGTTCTTAAATAGCTGCTGTTCTTCCTGTCTTTGTCATGATGTAGTTAAATAAATGTTTGCTTTTTTCTCTTCATGTTAGTGATTTTCTAAAGGGCCGTCTCTTTATAGTGTTTCCGTAGGTTAGCTGGAATAGCAGATCCTTACTGCACATACAGTAAGTTTTGAACCTGGTTATAGAGACATATAAAAGTGAACCCTGCTAGGAACTCCACTGCTCATGCTGAGGTTTAAACACTGGAATTGGGTTCCCAGTGGATTTTCACTTTCACAAGTACTTAATGCAGCTTTAGGTGTCCCTAGGGCAATCTGAACTGGCCACTGAATATCCTTTTTAAGGGGAGTGAACAATGGCTTAGTTCCACCTCTCTTGAAATACAGGATTCATGTTTTCCTCTCTTAAAATTTAGTGTTCCTGGAGGCAGTCAGTAGCATTAGAGAATGAGACTGTATTTATCTATCCCAAGGCTAGGTACAATGTAGGTGAGGGCAATCCAAGCTTCCCTATGGTGCTTTGTCAAAGCTTTTTAACCCTAAGCCGAAAGGATAACCACTCTAGAGTATGATTACAATTGAGACTCCAGGCCTATTAAAAAGTTGGGCCTTTAAGATTGGCAAAAGCTTTTGATTACAGAAAATTCTGTGTTACTTTTTATGATGTGCATCTCTGTACTGGGGGCTATACTGAGAAAACCAAGCAGATTTCACCTTGAACTGATTCTCAGACTGGAACTCAGATCTCTGGAGATTTTCTTTTCTTGAAAAACAGTGATTCTATTTTTCACGAGAAAATGAGATAAAACATACTTTCTAGGGAAAAAAAAACCAAACACAAAAACCAGTCATAGTAAACAGACCATTTCTAAAAGAATTGAAATCAAACAATAAGTCAGATAAGAATAGCAACAAGGAAAAAATGAAAATAATCAGATAAAACCCCCTGATTTTACAAAATTAAAAAAAATATATAAGCTTTAGAGATGATTTAAGGATTGTGATGAATATATTAATGCTTTAAATGACTTAGAGGTACTAAAACCCCCTGTTCTGTTGAGTGTCCTCGACTCCTATTGACCTCAGAAGAAGCTGAAGGCATTCAGCACTTTGCTTGATCTGGTCTATCTGAATATGCACAAGGAGGCAAACAAAAGGAACAAAAAAAAATATTATTAACTTGATGATATTCAAGCACCTGTTCATAAAATCAATGATATTCTTTTTATGAGAACCACAAAAATCTGCATATCTATAGAGTACTGTATTTCATTAAATATTCAAATGGCATTTCAATATTTAAACAAAATCCATAGTCTAATTTCATTATTGTCACAGGCAGAATATTATATTACCTGAAAAGTGCTCAATAAGATTGATTTGTGTTGCTCTGTAAAATATAGTCTCCACTGACCACTTGCCAGGTTGGGTTACAAGAGCCTTTCAAACCACAAACTGTGCTGTGGTCTTTACCATGCATTGCCTGGAATTCTCAGACTGTGCTTTGAAACACTACAAAATATCAATGACCACCTTACATCTAATCGCTAACTAGGCAGAGGCTCTTTTCTGAAGA
The DNA here is from genome assembly GCF_031877795.1 of Strix aluco. Lineage (NCBI taxonomy): Eukaryota > Metazoa > Chordata > Aves > Strigiformes > Strigidae > Strix > Strix aluco. The sequence goes on from NC_133931.1 coordinate 33,826,034, forward strand.
TCTTTTGAAGTACCTATTAGTGTAAATCAAAGGTTTAGTGTGTTCTTATCTTTTTCCCTCACTCTCCTAGAATATTCATAAATGATTTGTACACTTCTGCAACCTACTTAAAAAAAAACAATAAACCTTTAAATGTTATAATTTAATCTCTTCCGCATTTTTTTATGAACCCCATCAATGCCATTCATAATTAATGAAATGCAGGATGATTCCTGGATGAAATAAGTTTTCGTCCTCATTGCTAATCAATATTTCTGACCGTGTCTGTTTCATTATTGACAACATCTAGCCACATTTACTCTTATAATTAAGTTATAGTTCAACTCCTAACTTTTCCTGCATGTTTGAAATGGCTGTATGGTGTTCTTAATTTCAGTTGCTGTTTCATCTTTCTCAGTAGGTGCTTATTTTATTGTTAAAGGTCATACTCATTTGTCTGTTCCAACAAAGGCAGCCCTTAAAGTTGGCTGTGGTTTTGACAGACAGTGGTCCCTATAAGTGATGGCCTTAAGGACAGACCTGGCACTGGGAGACAGTCACCACAGCAAGAGAAATAACAGATAACAAATCATGCCACTATTTTTCCTCCTGGCGTGATTGACGACATCACAGCAGGTGTAACTTTTCAGTGTCTCCAGATTAAAAACTCCTCAAACAAATGAGTTCTTAAAATACTGTCCGGGGGCGTCAAAAGGTTGCTGCTGAACTCAAATGCATTTTTAAAAACAGTTTCTATATTCTTTTAAAAGTAAAGCGCATAATTTAAGAGTACTGAGTGCAATTATCTTATGTTCAGACATCTTTCCACTCTGATAGCACAAAGCTCCCTTAAAAATGGAGAAAGCATTGTATTAGATGGGTAAATATTTATCTTATAAATACACCCAAAGGAAGAAGAATTTTCAGTGAGTAATAAGACACTTGTCAGTATGTAATACTAATCTTTCTGTACTACAGACAGCAGAAAAACTGGGTGTGGTCTTTTATTAAATTCTCTCAGGGGAAAAAAAATAAAGAAGCAAAAAATAAAAGCTGGGGCTGTGAGAGTAGCAGCATTTGTCCAACTTTTATGAGCATGCTGAAGAAGAGCAACATAAAAAATTTCCTCCTTCATGTTCAACATGTTGATTTGAACCTTGTCTTTTGTCCTAGTGCTAACTCTCACAAATGTGGAAGTTATTTTTTTGGCTAGTATACAAACTGCATAATCTCATGTAATTAATGTTTAGAGCTGTTTCCTAAATCTGTTGATCAATCTTTCCTTTATTTTGGTAAGCAGGCTTGAATTTTTTTCCCCAAAGTCTGCTATGCTTGTCTTTGAAATCTGGACTTCAAATTCTTTTCAGGTTGTCATTCACACAGTCATAGTAACTGTAAATATAAGAAATTATATTATTTTGTCAGCAACATCTAGACACAAACAGCATATCCTACCTGCATATCATGCCTTTTAAATATGAGGTAACCCTATATTTGCAGAAGATATGAGTGAAAAAAATAGAGCAGATCCTGATTATAGAAAATAGGTGAAAGGGTTACAGCATTTCATGTCACAGAGCGCTACGCTTACAGAACTGAAAATACATCAGAGTGTTTTCTGACCAATTCAAGCCTTAATCTGTTCAGTTTAAACTCAAAATACTAGTTTTTGATATATCTAGATTCATTGTAAAACCAAATGTGCATGTATGCATGCACATATATTAACCTAAAACACATAGCAAGTGTATGTATCAGTCAGTCAAGGGCATCTCCTTTGCAATGTGTCTTGGCTGTTCTGCTAACTGCTAATTCCATGAAGAATCTACATAGAACAGACTCTACAAAGAGCACTGTCTTGCCCCTGGTGGGTAAAAGCACACATACTAAGTTACCAGTAATACGCAATTCTCACCATCATGTTAAATCTTTGTTCTGAGCTCATCAGCATTAACATCTATTTCCCATAGGCAGATGCGTAATGATTAGGTGTAAGATGTGGTGTGCTGCAAAGCCCCTAGTCATGTCGTATGACCCTTTCAAGTCCCCAGAGCATAAGGGAGTCATTAATCATAGATAACAATGGGGTATGTGCATGCCAGTTCCAAATTCCCACTTAAACTCCTTGCCCTTCCATCCCAGTCTTTTTCCTGACTCTGAACACTTTCATATTTCAACCCTCCACTCCTTTTCTTGTCCCATCATACGTCTCAACAATGTCTGCACTCTCTCTGTAATGTCTTCTGACTCTGGTGAAAAGTGCTTCCCAACACAACTGACAGTTTAGGTCTGACAGACTAAGGAGCCCCTGGTGGCAAACTACAAGTGCTTACCAGCACGGAAAACTGTGTGAGCAGCAGCACACTTGGCTCTGGAGACAACATAGTTTCCAGCTGAGCTACCAGCTTTACTGCAAACTCTTGTCTTGATGGCAAACTATCTGTAGAGCTCATTCCTAAGAAATATTGGGATGCTGAACTGTTCCTGGTCAGACATCATGGTTATGTGGATAGTGAGGAAACAGAGATACTCTAGAATGAGTGTTGATAGGGAATGACATCTATAGACCCATTCCACCTGGGAAAATAGAGATAGAATAATTTTTATTAGTCTACAACTGCTTTTCCACCCAAAGTCTACTGTAACCTTCAGTCTATGCTGCAGAACTATGAAACAGAAATGTACAATGAGCATGCTTGTGTGGGCATCTGTGCATTTGTGTAACAGATACCATCTTGGATATCTCACTGTAGATTACACCAGGCACCTCCAGAGCTAACAGCATGAGCTACTACAGCTTGAGAAAACAAACCAATCCCCTGTAGCTGTGGCTATAACAGACATATATTTCCTGTGGATCCAGCACAGAGGGGGACCTGTAACACATACTCATCACTAGTTTATACATGCACATTCAAGCGTGAGATTTTTGTACTTGTTGGAATGGGATTCTTTACTTCATAGAATCCAAGAGAAGACAAATCAAAAACTTAAATAGAATAACATTTACAAAAAGATAAAGCTACTAACATTACTGAGGTTTCTAAAGACAGAGTAGGAAATCAGGTTGTAAGAATCAGCCTGTAATAACAGAAAACTACAGTCAACCTTTGAAACGGAATTTTCCAATATGAGGTGTAATTTTTGAAAGGGGTTGGGCATGGACACAGGTCAGCATGCTTCAGGAAAAGATGTATACGTGAAAAAACCAAAATGAAACAAACCAGAAAACTCATCTCATATGTGACTTCCATATGAATGGCTGCTTGAATTTGTTGACAGCCTTAATGTATGTAGTGCACACTTTCTTTGAATAGTTTCTAAGGCAAATATTCAAGGCAATATCATGATAACAATCATCTATGGCTTTTAGATATTGTCTTCAAATTGTATTTTTTTTTTTAAAGATGAGTAAATGTTCAGTTTTGGGTAAATACAATATACATTATTATCTTTGTTATTAATGGTCTAGGTGAAGGAAGTTCCAAAAATACTAGAAGAGTTTTTTGTTTGCCTTGGTCTCCAACTAGTGTCGATTTGTTGAAAAAGGAGAGCTACTGTTTTGGATAAATATTTTAGTGTTAAAGAACGGCCTACTGTCTGCAACTGTTATTTTGCAGAGTTGGTGTACATGCAAAATAAAACTATACTGAATAACATACAATTAACTCTACACCTCTGATTTCTTCTTAACTGGGAATTTGGATTATAATGTTCTGAATATTTATTATTTTCTGGAGTGTAGCTAAGCTCTGAAGTAGACAAGAAAAATTAATATTCTTTTATGTTGAATCACACAGGACCATAGCTGAAGCACTGGGATAAAACTATGACAAAAACTTTAAAATTATACTTTAAATTAAATGGTTCATTTTTTTCTTTTTCTACAAGACTTATAATACAATATAGCTCTGTTGTGAGGGGTCCAAATGTAACAGGAAGTGTATTCACTATCTTAAATGCAGTTATTGGGAAGTTTACTTGAGTCAACTCAAAATATCAGTTGTAACAGAAGTGTCCCTAACAAATGGACACTAGCTTTCCTTGAAGAAAATTGTAAGGCATAGTAAACCAGTTCAGTTTTGAACTGGTCACTAGACTGACAACTCAACTGAAAAACCAATGTGACACGCCATTCACCTCAATGAGAGAGCTACCACATGACATGAAGTGCATTAACACTTTCACTTAGTTTGTATAATGAATATCCATTATATACCATTTTGATAGACTATTCCTTAAAGACTTCTGCAAAAACAGTGATATATTAATACTTGCAAAATATTTTATTTACTAAAGACTAGATTGTGCATTTAGCCATCATCCTGAACAGTGTGTGAAGCAGAGCACTGTATATGTATACATATGAGAAAAAGTTCCACATCAGAATTATACCCTGAATTATAAATTTAGATTAAAGTTGCATAAAAATCTCTTCAAAACAGATGTGATTTACTTACAGTTTTTGAGGACTCTGCTCCGCTCTGTTTATTCTAGAAAACATATGGAATATATTAGTCATGAAATTAGCTCCTAGTATCCAAGGAGTAAGCATAGTAGGTGATGTCTAAAACTAAAATCTCCCATTTTTTTCAGTTATCTTCAGGTGAGCACAAATAGACTGTATTCATCTCTAACATGGCACATTTAAAGATTATAGTATCGAGATATTGTTGCAGTTTTGTGCTTGTATTCCAATGACTGTCTTGCACATGTGTGGTTTGGTTTTATATGGTAGGCATTGGCATATCTGAAAGAAAAAATGGTTCAGTTCTGAAAGATGTTAAAATGCCCTCAACTTTATTTAATTTCAATGAGAATAATAACAGTGGGAATAATTCAGTGGAGATCTAGAACTGGGTCATTACTAAGCATTCAAATAGCTCTGTTCTGCAGCTTCATTTGTAAATTGTGGACTCCAACACAAACCAAGAGACTCAATCCACTATATATGTTTTTGTTGATTTTTAACTTTAATTTTTGGCAACATTAAAAATAACCAGGAACTGATCATAGAAATGATGACAGTTGACAAGAACTCATAATCTTTCAGAAGCCAGAAATTCATCAAAATACGTTTTATCAGGAACGGCACAATATTTTTGTATGAATAAATAAAATTTCTTGTAAAGACACAATAAATTATTCTATTTTGCATGATACAAATAAAACTGTCCTCACAAAATTGTAATCTTACACAATTTATGGTAGTTTCCCATAAATTACACAACTATATTGGAAGCTTGTTAATAATTAAAAGTCTTTTACTTTTTCAACTCTCAAATAAGTATTAGAGTAAATAATTTCCAGTCTTCATCTGACATGACATCTAACCAATACAGGCATCACAAAATAAATAATTTATGAAAAATATTTATTTAAAGAGCTGTAATTTACCTTGCATTTACCATATGCCATTCATCCAAGTATCAATATAAAATATTCATTAGAGAAACTCATTAAAACAAACTTCTATACAATGAGGTGACGGGCCAACAAAAAACATCAGTCATGACAGGGGTTTAAGTTGTTACTAGTCCATATACATAGACTCATATTTCAAAACAAAAAATTATGAATATCTTTACATTTACCCTGGAATCACTGGGGGTACATCTGAGCTTTTTCCTCACTTATTTCATGAGGCCCAAGCAGTCCATGACAGAACACAGAGATATAATTTATTAATGATGAATAAATATGATGTAATAATTAATGGGAAATCTATAGCTAATCTTAATGGAAGAATAGCTAGGCATGTAATGATATTTAAGTTTGGCATAAAACATCTTAGTGCATGAATTGCAGAAAGGGCAATTACTTTTGAATGTATATAACTAGACTAACAGAAGGATACCAAACATTTAAACAGTGCAGGACTCCCCACACTCAAAGATAAGGAATCTCTTATAATTTTAATACACTGTTTTTAAACTCTACCTTAGGTTAATGAGATGATATATATGTGGGTAAATGTTGGGCAGATGATATGCTATCAACATCCTCCAATCAAAAATAACTATCCTGTGTGAAAATTCCTTTAGGTAAGCAAACAGCATAACTTCAGGTCTAAATTCAGAAAATGTAGCATGTCACATCAATACATTTATGGGATTCACCTACAAAACTGTATACCTTGCTCCTATGTTCTTCCACACTAGGAAGTTCTGTTAAATATCTGCTTCACATAGACTGAATTTCTATTACGCTGTTGATCTGTGATTAAATGTTCTAATAAAATTAACTGGCTTCACTACAAACAGAACATCTGGAGCCATGTTTAATTTCATGTCAAACATATACAGGAAACACCTGTCTAGGTGAAGTAATTTTAAAAAAAATGACATTAATCCATCTGTTGTGGAAATGCATGTCACAGTTGTCACATTAAAAAGCAATATCAACAAACACAGAAACCTTAAATTACTCTGGAAAGTAAGTCTTCTAAAATTAACAAAAAATTCATTAATCCAAATGTTACCATGTCAGCCTGATTTCATTCCGAATAAGATCTCCCCTTTCTCTTTAGATTAAACATGTCTTTCAATTTTTGCATGGTAAAACTTCCAGATGTGAAATTAAGCTACATAAATCGAAGATTAAAAGTATTGATGTGACTCTTCCTAAGCACCTGTACAAAATAGTGCCTTAAAAGACTCTTAAGATAAATAAAATGCATTGATAATAAAAGGAAAAACACTGAAATAAAGTTAAATAAAGCTGGTATTTAGAATTGGGACCCTCACTAGTTTGTACAAGACACAATAAGTAGAATAGAATGTTTGTTCGGAAGCATAAAAAATCATATGACATATGACAGAAATATTCCTATTTTGTTGGATTTTTCCAGTATTTCTTTTCTCCAAGATATAAGTACAAAGTGTAGTATATTTTTTAAGTACCTGTTTGGAAGACAAGACCAAAAGAACAAAAAAGAAATAACTCCAAAATCCAAGGATATGTGGCCTTTATGACAGAGATTCTCTGTTGTACATTTCTCCATTACATTACTATTTTCAATTAACTTTCCACCTGAAAAAAGTCTTTCAAGAGTACAAGCAAGGCTGCTTCTTCAGTTGAGGTAAAATTTATTAAAAACAATTAAAAAAAAATTTTTGAAAAAGTGAGAGATTCCTGCTTCAAAGAATAATATGATAGGGTCTATAAAGAAACTTTGTATGAGCAAAGTTTAATAGTTATACATCATATGTCTTAATATGTGCTCTGCCTCATCCGGTACTATCCACTGTTAGGCACAAAACAAATGACCAGTTATAAGTTTATTTGGCCTCTTTACCGATGTTTATGCTCTTCTGCTTCCCATTTCATCTATTTTTGATCACAGATAATATTAGGTGCTTTTTTGTTGAATCATTTCTACTGTATTTCAAAACAAAATATTTTGGATATTCTTAAGTACATTCTGCATTATAGAGTCATGTGATGGGATGGCCCTTTGAGATGGGTTAAGAAGAAAACTCATCAGGATATGTACAAACAAATCAGAAATCTTTTTTGAGTACCCCCAAAGTACTTTGGAAGTGATTTTGGGACTGAAGTTTCTAGATCTTCCTATATATTACCAACAATGAGAAGACAAAAGAATGGGGAGGGGTTTGCAAGGGTATGCGCAGACAATCAAAGTCATGCTGAGACCTACAAAACCAAAAGTAGGGATAAGAAGACAAATAACTATAGCAATCTCTGCTTGCAAGTCAGGGGGTCTCACAAGAGACCATGGGTTTTATGCCTTACATGATTCTGTTTGCAGGAGGGTGAGAGAGCTTCTTGATCTTGTGAGGGACAAGAAGAAAATCATGCTGGAATCTTCAGAGGAGTCAGTAGTATCATATGTGTTGGACTTCCACAAGAGAGTAAGTGGGTTTATGGCCTTAACACACCATAATAACCTTGCCGAAACACAGCAAAAGCAGAAAATCTGGTATGATTGACAAGTTAAGGCTTAGACATATGAGGTGGGGCAAAAGGTCATAGTTCTGATCCCAGCTTGGCAGGAAAACTGTAAACAGACTAGGAGGGACCATTTAACAGCATTAGACAGGTCAACAATATTATCTACATCATACAGCTTCCAGAGAGATAGTGGAAGCACAGACTCTACAGTTTTAAGACTAAAAAGCTCTAGCAAGGACAGGAATTTTCTTCACTATATGTGGGCACAGTGTGAAATGGAGGTAAAATTCATAATGGATTTAATAGGGAAAGTGAAAAAATACTATGGTAGAGGGAATGATTTCACCACTTCAAGCTATATCCATGAAGGGAATTCAGAGGACAATGGTGCCAAGTTCTGTCACTGATGTGCTCTAGACAAGCTGGGGCAAAACTCAGCAGCAAAGCCTTGGGAGAAGCTTAAGTTGTCAGAGGTACAATTACAGAGGTGCAACAGTCATATGAAAGGGAAGCACTGTGTAACAACATCTTATGGGCTGGATCTAATGTCTTAACCATTTTTGACTTCTCATAGGTGTTTTGTGATGGCATTTACAGCTATTTATTTTGCTGTAGCAAGGTTATTTGGATTAGAGGCTCAGGACAGTGAACCGTGGTTTTTATATTAATGTCAGAAAAAGTGAAAATAACCCATCAAAGATAAAAATAATTTTATGAAAGAAAATAATCTAACAGAACTTTTAAATGTTGGATGACAATTAAAAGATTGTTACTTATAATCTTCCTAGACATTTCCAATCCTCCTCATGGCACCATCAAAACCAAATACACATAATGAAGACTAACAGTCCCAGCACATCAGAACCACTAATTCTACTTTTCTAGTGAATTGTTTTCATTCTTAATGCCTTATCTTCACGGGTGTAAGGCAGCTTACTCAGTCTGCAGCTACCATAGATTGGGAATGACAGTGTGACCTCAATTAGAATTAGGAGAGATGGAAATAAGAAAAAATTGGGCATCACACTCTTGGAGTGGTGAAGTTAAACAACTCAGAAGTAGAGAAGAAATCTACCTCTGAAACCTCTGTGATGGCAGCATGGTGAAATAAAATATGCCCATTTCTTGGGCCACAGTCAGTGACTACACACCCCTAGCATTATTGTGCCTCTTCTCAGAAGAACAGTGCACAGCCATTGGGGCTCTCCCTTGCTGCAGGCAATGCTGCTTCCCAGAGAGAGAATGTAGAATCCTGGAATCAGAGAATCATTTAAATCTGAAAAGACCTTTAAGGTCATCAAGCCCAATCGTAAACCTAACACTGTCAAGTCCACCACTAAAACATGTCCCTAAGTGCCACATCTATATGTCTTTTAAATACCTCCTGTTCCAATGCTTGGCAACCCTTTCAGTGAAGAAATTTTTCCTAATATCCAACCTAAACTTTCACTGGTGTAACTTGAGGCCATTTCCTTTCGTCTTATCACTTGTTACTTGGAAAAAGAGACAGACGCTGACCTCGCTACAATCTCCTTTCAGGTAGTTGTAGAGATCAATAAGGTCTCCCCTGAGCCTTGTTTTCTCCAGACTAAACAACTCCAGTTTCCTCAGCTGCCCATCATAAGACTTGTTCTCTAGACCCTTCACCAGCTTCGTTGCTCTTCTTTGGACATGCTCCAGCACCTCAAAATCTTTCTAGTACTGAGGGGCCCAAAACCCACAGGAGGCTGTCACGAAGCTTTTCAGGATAAAGAAAGTGGGATAATCTGACTACACATCTGATCAGAGGGCAAATTCTCAGCCAGGCACCAAGGCTTATGGTGCTTCACACAGGTTCCTGCTGTCTCTCAGGTTTGCCAAAGCCCATGCTCAAGTGCAAACATACTATGCTCAATTTGGATGCCAGGTTAATTTGGACTCAAGGGCAGGTTTGAACTAGTAAATATATATATATACAAAGATATGCAGGATATATTATGTATATCCATATGACTGCATACCCATACATGTATATATACAAAAATAATATTCCCAGAGACATTGGCTTAACCAAATGAAACTTTTAGTATTAAAAACAGAACCCTAAAACAGGACCTCAGCACTGGAAAGAGAAATACCAACTAATGTCAAGATCTTTACAGTCTCATACACTTAATATGCTGTTGAAGAGTCATTAAGAATTTCTTTGTGGCACCCTGTCAGACCAAGAATACACAATTAGTTTAGATAAAGGCATGGACCAGTGTGACTAGCTGCACTTCTGAGCAGAAAATGTGTTGCTTTGTGAACATGAAAGTAGAAAAAAGGATTTGTATCACCTTTGCTACGTATATATCTTAAACATATGCATAAATCTTTAAGAAATTCAATCTTGTGCCTATGTCTGCCGCTGTGACTGAACTGGTGATATCTACATTCCTTTTCTGAATTTTAGCTGTTTCACCTTTTTCTCCACAAGCTCTGTGCTGAGAATTAGAGTTTAACATCATTAATAGATTATGAATTAAGAAATAATTGTTTAAAAAAAAGAAATTAATTAAGTTTTTTAAGTGATAAAAAATGAGACCTCATGACTGGTGTCATGGCATTACCTTCAAAAGCAGAGGAGGAAGGAGACTTTTTCTGTAAACTGACCTTTCTCAGACGTGCAGAGTAAGCTTTATATCTGTGATGCCTGTATCTAATTTATCACTAAACTCTAAGTATCTTTCAGAAGCCTCAGCTCATAATAGTTCAATGTATTGTCCATGTCTTAAATGGACTGTAATGAGACTGAAAATAATGCATATTTCCTTGAAAAAAATCCATGTTTCATTAACTATACACATATTTCTATGTTTTGCTTGAATAAGTGTTGTATGAGGACAAAGCTACAGTCTTTGGCCTACATCCTGTTCCAAAGAGTTTACGACAATTATAAGGACCTTTCATTCTATCCTGGACTTTTTTATTTGCAGAATCCGTAACTTCTTGCATAAGACTGCGATTTCAATCAGTTCTTCTATGTCTGCCTCCTTCAAACACAATGTTACAAAAGACATGATGCTTTTATTAAATGTGCATTCAAATCTCTTCTCACAGTTTAGATCTCTTCACAAAAGATTAATATATGAGAACAATTTTTAGCCATTCATTAATTCTATAAGGAATATATAACAAATGTTCTTTCAAGAGATGATGTCTGCTGTCATTCTACTGTCATGAATAAATTCAATAAAGTCTCATTTATCTGGTAGTTTTAGTCCCTTCTTTTCTAACTGCCATTAATAATGTTGGGAAGGATCCACGAGATGCAAAAATAATTTTAACCTCCTGGAAACATTTTATTTTTAACTGTAAGAAACTTCTTCACATATGAAGACAGAGTTGAATATTTACACAGGTATTTCAGATTTTGCCTCTGCAGCAGTACAGCCAATCACTGTGCTAACAATGATGGCTTTGATGATCTTGTTCGTTTCTTCCTACAAGTGAATCCTTAAAGCACTGTCTTTTTGATGCAACACAGTTATAGAAAGTGGTTATAACATGGCCCAGTAATATATTCAGGGAAGACAGGACTTAACCATCCACAGCTGTGAGCTGTTTTTCTTTGTTGCAAGACCACAGTCCAGCTGAAACAACCACTAGTCAGGTCAATGTAACACTAATCCCACAGCTGCAGACTACCTCTCCCTAGAAGAAGAGTCAGCTATCACCATTTGGTAATGAGGTATTGGCTCTTGAATGTGAACCAGTTCTGTATCTTGACTGTGTACCCCTGTTTACCTCAGCTAATATGGAGAAGACCATGGCCTTCCTTGGGACCTGCTCCAAGAACTAAGCTGAGTCTCTCTGGACATCCAGTCACAAGCAGTGGCAAAACTTCAGAGAATCTGTTTATAGTGCTTAGTGTGACAGAGGAGGATCTTTGAGGAGGAATTAAGGAGAACAGCACTGATATGCTAATGATGGAAGAGCATTCAAGGGCATAGACAGAAAACATTCCTCAGGTTGGACCTTACTCGTTGACCCACATTAGCGTTCTCACTCTTCATAGACTCCTAGTGTAGTGATGGGTCTTCTGACTTTCCATACCATGCTTGGAACCTATGCAAGAGATTCCAGTCACACAGGGAAAACATATCTGCCCAGAGTCTCATCTTGATTTTTTTTTGTGTCAGTGCTCATGGGCTAGGAGTGCTCTTTTAATCCTAAATGTTCTTCACAGGTGCTACACAAACCAACAACCCAGAGTGGTATAGGCTGTGCTCTATCTTCCTTCTTAGTTTGGCCTTATAATGATTCCTGCCAGGCTATGGAAGAACTCACCTGGAACTACAAGTGGGCAGAGCATTAGAGGCTATGGATAATGACAGAAGAGGAAGAATGGCCTCACTGGGATGTTGCAAGGAAACCAAGCTGTTAGATATATGTTTTTGCTGAGGAGTGTGATCCTGAATTCCTCTTGCAAAGAGATTTTCAGTGTGTGCTAGACTCTTTTCATTACAGCCATCTTCATGCTTTGTCCAGGCAGATCAGGGCCCAAACCCCTCTGGACCTCCTGGTAACTTGGAAAGCTCTCTAGTTCCCCAGTCTGGGGAGGCTAGTTAGGCAGCTATAAATGTGCCAGGGGGTCAAAGGCAGCCCTTGTGACACCTGCAGGGGGGACTGTACTGGGATAATTGCCTCAGCAGTAGCAGACAGGGGAGAAAGAAATTTAGAGAACAACCAAGTGTGAGGAAACAAACAAAGGTGGGTTTTGGTTTTTTTCCCTCCTTTTGTTTCTGCTGTTTGTAAGGCAGGATGCCCCCTCTATACCCTTTTTCACAGCTACCTATGAACACTAAACAAATACTTTTTTTTTTTTTTTTCTGTGTAACCTTCCACAGAATGTATCTTGAAGAAGACACCACGTGCATTTGATCTGAGTACATTTTGAGGCATTCCAAGGCTGATACTTTGCAGCTTTATCTTCTCCATACTGTGTGCTGGACTAGCCTTTCCCAGGTTTTCTGACTGCACTTTTACAAACGTGTTTTGACCTCGGAAGGAAAGGGATTCATGTAAGTACTGCCCCTTGTTTTTCAGTTTTCCAGTGGGGCGGAGAGCCCTGCAATGTCATTTGGTTTTCAAACTCATCCCTTGTCCCTGTGAGAGATCTTTGTCTATGTTTCACACTGGCATTTTTACACTCGAAAGCAATGAAGGATGCTGCTCTCAGTATTTTTGATCTCTCAAAATAGGAAACTGGAACTTGGTCAGAAATTGTCCCATTCCTGTTCTGAGTTTGGTTTAATGCAATTTGGTTTAACCAACACATCATTCAGAAGGTTTACTAGATCTTTGATATTCTGGTTAGAGTAAGGTCAGTTTCATCATTTGCATCCAGGGAAAACCACCTTAAAGAGTCTTAGTTACAGCTGTCAGATGTCATGAGGATCAATTCTATTTCTACAAATACTACCTGGTTATCACCTTCTGGTGACTCATTTTAAAAAAAGGGCAATTTTCATTCTTACAGAAAATTAGTTCATATATTCCTTAGTAGTTCCCTGTTCCCAAGTTTTCACATCTCACCTGTGTTTTTAAATGCAGAGAAAGAGGTATATTGCCTTGGTACTGTTTTCTTTAAAATGGAGAATCTGTAATTACAATCCTGTAAATTTAGAGATATATTTATAGTTAAGTTTTATATAAATTGATTTTGGTTTATAAGATCTTTATGGCCAGGAATTTTAAATCTATGTGCCTGCATGCCTTCTTATGTTATATATAAATGATAACAGTTGTCATTTTATTTATAACAAGATTTTCAGTCTATCCCTTTTGTTGAGTTAGTGGAATTTTCAATCTGAATATTTACCATATTTCACAAAGACTTTACTAATAGTTGCAAGCATGTGTCTTGGTTCAAAATCATCCAGTACCAGAAAGTGAGCTATGATATAGAAAAGGCTGGTTGAATTTAAAGCCTGAGATGTATTCAGGAATGTCCTGCATATTGAAGATAGAATTCTACATACAGAACAATGCAAGAGATCCCAGCTTTGCAGAAACTACTGCTAGTTCTTTCAGTGAATCCAGGATTCTACATCATGTCTTAATCTTCCCTGAGGGTAAACAGACCCACCTGGTCTTAAAAACAAAGAATCTATTCTTATTTTTCAAATTAACAGGAGTGGGCAATCACTCCTATTCTCAGTGTCTGAGGGCAGGGTCAAGTAGAAATAGTATGAACCGTAGCTGTACCTCTTTAAAAAAATTTTAAAATATAAATGGGAACTAACATAACTTTTTATGCTTTTCAATCAACCAGAAAGAAGGCATGAAAATTTGGTATGTGAAAAAAATCTTTAAAACAAAAATCTGTTTCTATATTCCCTTCTTGGAAATAGCCTGCTAGCACTCATACAGGATTAGGAGGACCTTGGGCCAAAACAAATGAGAGAGAAACTGTTTGCAATGTATTGGTAATGTGAATAAATGCAAAAGATTTCTCTGTAGAATCTGTCAGCTTGCAGTTTTGTCCCAGACCACAGAATGATTTTGGTTCAGGAACCCACATTATGATACAGAAACTGTTTTCCAACCTAAAAATTAATATATTTTCAGCTAGGAATCAGCATTTCATATTTAGGCACAATATACTGTCACACTGTGTGATGTTGCTAATGATGTGCTATGCAAAACTGATGAAATACTGGCTACTTGCAAAAAATGTAAAGTGACACTCAATGAAACTACCTTCAGCAGGAACAGTCCTTGTAACATATGTCATGTAGTAACAATGATACAGCCAACTGACACCAATTAAAAAGTCACAAATGGTTGCTCTTCTCTAATGTTCAAAGAGCTCAAAGAATTTAGATGTGTACATTAAGGATCAGATGCTCGGTTGCATATTCTACAAACTATGTTTTAAACAAATCAGCATACAGATGGCTGTGACAATAACTACCAGAAAAAGTGAAGGGTGAATGTCACAAAGTTTGACAGGCCATTACTTATTGAGGGTCTTCTTTTCCTACTGACATTTGAACAGTCCCATAATATTTCTATACTCTGTTTTGCAGGCAGATGGAGGGCAGGTAGGTATTCTGATTAAGGAATGGGACTGGAGATTCAAGAAAACTGCAGTAAGTATTTTTATACTTCTATACAAACTCCCAGTATGACCTTGGATAAATATTTATTAAATCTGCCTTCGTTTTCCGTATCTGAAAATTTTGGGTACTACCAGCTTCCTATCTCAAATTTTCTGCATGTTAGTGAGTGTCATGGTTTGAACTTGGCCAGTAGCCAGTCACCACATGGCCAGTTGTTTACTTCCCCCCCACACACACTCCCTGAGAAAATAGGGGAGGTACCAAAAAAAAAGAAATTTGTATGCTGAATAAAAAAAAGTTTAGTAATAGTAACAAAACAACAGTAAAAATAGTAAGGCTAAACAGGTAATATATAGTAGTTGCTCACTGACTGGCGACCAGTACACAGCCTGCCCCCAGCAGCGATCCTGACTACACCAGAAATCCCACTGCCGACTGACTGGGAAACCGAAATGGAAATGAGAGAGCACGCGTCCCCTTATATACTGAGCATGACGTCACATGATACGGAATACTCCAATGATCGATCCGGGCCCGGCTGTCTAGCTGTGCTCCCTCTCAGCCCAAGGAAGGTTAACTCTATCCTGGCTGAAACCAGGACAGTCTCCACCCCTTATACCATACCATTTACATTATGCTCAGGTTCCAAATACACTCCAAGGAATCACCACCCCTCTCCCGGGTCTCACAGATATCATTCCCTTAGTCTATGTGTCATCCTTCCAAAATGTGTACTGAATTCAATTAGTCCATAACTTTGGGTTCCATCTGTCATGACAGTCTTTAAGGCTGAAGGAATGAAGTGGAGTTGGCTCAGTTGGTGGAGCAGGAGACTTTGCATGTGGCAGGAGGATGTTGCGGGGCACCAATTGCAATAACAGGGTTATTTGGCAGTTTGATTCATTAGCTATTTTCACCTAAAATCAAATCACCTTGAGGCACACATCTGACTTCTCCGTCCTGCATTACACACCAAGTGCCAGGTCCTTGGGCAAAAGTAATTCCACGTATGGGTTGACCTTTAACCAATGAGGAATAAGCCAGATGGTCTTCCCCAGCATATTTTTAATGCACACTACGGGGGTTTTATCCCATATACAGTATGTAGGATGTTAGATTGAGCAGGGCCAGCTTGCTTGGCAGATCCTCTGGTATTGACTAACCAGGTGGCTTTTGCTAAATGCACATCCCAGTGTTTGAAAGTTTCACCACCTATTGCTCTCAGAGTAGTTTTTAGCAATCCATTGTATCACTCAATTTTCCCAGAGGCTGGTGCGTGGTAAAGAATGTAATATAGCCACTCAATACCATGTTCTTTGGCCCAAGTGTCGATGAGGTTGTTTCGGAAATGTGTCCCATTATCTGACTCAATTCTTTCTGGCGTGCCATGCCGCCATAAGACTTTCTTCCCAAGGCCTAAAATGGTGTTCTGGTCAGTGGCACAGGGCACAGCATAAGTTTCCAACCATGTGGTGGCTGCTTCCAGCATTTTAAGCACATAGTCACAGAATCACGGAATCAGAGAATCCTATAGGTTGGAAAAGACCTTGAAGATCATCCAGTCCAACCATTAACCTAACACTGACAGTTCCCAACTACACCATATCCCTAAGCGCTGTGTCGACCCTACTCTTAAACACCTCCAGGGATGGGGACTCCACCACCTCCCTGGGCAGCCCATTCTAATGCCTAACAACCCGTTCTGTAAAGAAATGCTTCCTAATATCCAGTCTAAACCTTCCCTGGTGCAATTTGAGGCAATTACCTCTTGTCCTGTCACTTGTTACTTGGTTAAAGAGGCTCGTCCCCAGCTCTCTGCCACCTCCTTTCAGGTAGCTGTAGAGGGTGATGAGGTCTCTCCTCAGCCTCCTCTTCTCTAGACTAAACACCCCCAGTTTCCTCAGCCACTCCTTGTACGACATGTGCTCCAGACCCTTCACCAGCTTCGTTGCCCTTCTTTGGACACGCTCAATGTCCTTTTTGTAGTGAGGGGCCCAAAACTGAACACAGTAATCAAGGTGCGGCCTCACCAGTGCCGAGTACAGGGGCAGGATCACTTCCCTGTCCCTGCTGGCCACGCTATTTCTGATACAAGCCAGGATGCCATTGGCCTTCTTGGCCACCTGGCCACACTGCTGGCTCATGTTCAGCCAGCTGTCAGTCAACACCCCCAGGTCCCTCTCTGACTGGCAGCTCTCCAGCCACTCCTCCTCAAGCCTGTAGTGCTGCTGGGGGTTGTTGTGGCCCAAGTGCAGCACCCGGCATTTGGCCTTATTAAAACTCATACAGCTGGCCTTAGCCCATCGCTCCAGCCTGTCCAGATCTCTCTGCAGAGCCTTCCTACTCTCAAGCAGATCAACACTCCCACCCAACTTGGTGTCATCTGCAAACTTACTGAAGGTGCACTCGATCCCCTCGTCTAGATCATCAATAAAGATGTTAAACAGGAGTGGCCCCAAAACCAAGCCCTGGGGGACACCACTCGTGACCGGCCACCAACTGGATTTAACTCCGTTTACCACAACTCTTTGGGCCCGGCCATCCAGACAGTTTTTTACCCAGCAAAGCGTGTGCCCATCCAAGCCGCGAGTAGTCAGTTTTGCCAGGAGAATGCTGTGGGAAACGGTGTCAAAGGCCTTACTAAAGTCAAGGTAGACAACATCCACAGCCTTTCCCTCATCCAATAAGCGGGTCGCCCTGTTGTAGGAGATCAGGTTTGTCAGGCAGGACCTGCCTTTCATAAACCCATGTTGACTAGGCCTGATCCCCTGGTTGTCCATTATATGACTTTTAATGGCACTCAAGATGACCTGCTCCATGACTTTCTGTGGCACCGAGGTCAGACTGACAGGTCTATAGTTCCTTTCTGCCTCTCTTGTAGATGTGTGTTACATTTGCCACCCTCCAGTCCAATAGGACCTCCCCAGTTAGCCATGACTTCAGGTAAATCACGGAAAGCGGCTTGGCGAGCACATCTGCCAACTCTTTCAGCACCCTTGGGTGTAACCTGTCTGGTCCCACAGACTTGTGTGCATCCAAGCAGTGCAGTAGGTCTCTGACCACTTCCTCTTTAATAGTGCTGACCTCATTCTGCTTCCCCTCCCCATCTCCCAGCTCATGAGGCTGAGTGTCCAGGGAACAGCCAGTTCCGCTGCTAAAGACTGAGGTAAAGTAGGTGTTGAACACCTCAGCCTTTTCCTCAGCCTTAGTTACCATGTTTCCCTCTGCATCCAATAAAGGAAGGAGATTTTCCCTAATCCTCCTTTTGTCGTTAACGAATTTATAGAAACATTTTTTATTATCCTTAACAGTTGTAGCTAAATTGAGCTCTAGCTGCGCTTTGGCTCTCTTAATGCTCTCCCTGCATAACTTCACTACATCTTTGTAGTCTTCATGAGAGACCTGCCCCCTCTTCCAAAGGTCATAGATTCTCCTTTTGTTCTTTAGATCCAGCCAAAGGTCCCTGTTTAGCCAGGCCGGTCTCCTTCCCTGCCTGCTTGTTTTTTGGCACGTGGGAACAGCCTGTTCCTGTGCCTTTAAGACTTCTCTCTTGAAGTATGTCCAGCCTTCCTGGACTCCCATATCCTTCAAGGCAGCCTCCCAAGGGATTTTGTTAATCAGTCTTTTGAACAGGTCAAAGTCTGCCCTGCGGAAGTCTAAGGTGGCAGTTTTACTAACCCTTCTCTGTGTTTCTCCAAGGATTGAAAACTCAGTCATCTCATGATCATTGCACCCTAGACAGCCTCCAACCTTTAATTCCCCCTCAAGCTCTTCCCTGTTCACAAGAATCAGGTCCAGGAGGGCACCTTCCCTGGTCGGCTCACTCACCAGCTGTGTGAGGAAGTTATCCTCCACACATTCCAGGAACCTTCTGGATTGTTCCCTCTCTGCTGTGTTGTGATCCCAGCAGATACCCGGGAGATTAAATTCCCCCACAAGAACAACGGCAAGTGACCGCGAGATTTCTCCCAACTGTTTACAGAAAGCTTCATCCACCTCACTGCTTTGGTTGGGAGGTCTATAGCAGAGTCCCACAGCAAGATCTGCTTTATTGGCCCTTAACCTAATCCAAACACTCTCAACCCCATTATCACTATACTTGATATCTGAGCTCTCATAACATTCTCTAACATACAGGGCCACTCCACCGCCTCTCCTTCCCTGTCTATCCCTCCTGAAGAGCTTGTAGCCAATGACTGCAGCACTCCAGTCGTGTGAGGCATCCCACTCTGTTTCTGTTATAGCTACTATGTCATAGTTCTCGTGCTGCATCATGGCTTCAAGCTCCCCCTGTTTGTTGCTCATACTGCGTGCATTGGTATAGATGCACTTGAGATGAGCCAATGAATCCAACACCTTTTTGTGAGTGTGGGCCCCATTCCCTACCAGAACCTTCTCAGGTGCTTCCACGGTTTTTAAATATCTTTCCCTTCTCTCAAATGAAATGGCAGAGGGAGAGCCCTCACCAGTCCACCATCCTTCAAGCTTTGGCATACTTGTCATTTTAGTCCTAAAAACTGAATCTCTTGTGCAGGTCCCTTGACCTTACCATGTTTTATGGCAAAACTGGCTTGCAGAAGGATTTGAATTATTTTCTCCCCTTTCTCAAAAACTTCTTCTGCTGTGTTACCCCATATAATGATGTCATCAATGTACTGTAAATGTTCCGGGGCTTCACCCTGTTCCAGTGCAATCTGGATCAGTCCATGGCAAAGGGTGGGGCTGTGTTTCCACCCCTGAGGCAGTCGATTCCAGGTGTATTGGACACCCCTCCAGGTAAAAGCAGGCTGTGGCCTGCATTCTGCTGCCAGAGGGATGGAGAAAAATGTGTTAGCAATATCAGTCGTGGCATACCAATTGGCTGCCTTTGACTCTAGTTCATACTGAAGTTCTAGCATGTCAGCACTCAGCAGCAGCGTGACTTCATTCAGGCCACAATAGTCTACTGTCAGTCTCCACTCTCCATTAGACTTTCTCACTGGCCATATGGGGCTGTTAAAGGGGGAGTGCATCTTGCTGATGACTCCTTGGCTCTTTGATTGACGAATCATTTTATGGATAGGGATTACAGTCTCGATTGGTGAGATATTGCTGTCAGTGCATTGTTGTAGTGGCAATAGAACCTGTTGTTCTTCGACCCTCAGCAATCCCACAACAGAAGGATCCTCTGAGAGACCAGGTAACACAGACAGCTGTTTAATTTCTTCTGTTTTCAAGGCAGCTGTACCAAAACCTCACTGATACCCTTTTGGGTCCTTAAAATACCCTCTCCTGAAATAATCTATACCAAGAATACATGGAGATTCTGGGCCAGTCATAATGGGGTGTTTTTCCCACTCTTTTCCAGTTAGGCTCACCTTGGCCTCCAACACAGTCAACTGTTGAGACCCCCCTGTCACTCCTGAAATACAAATGGATTCTGCCCCTTTAAAATTTGACAGCATTAGGGTGCATTGAGCACCAGTGTCCACTAAAGTCTTATACTGCTGGGAGTCAGATGTGTCAGGCCATCGAATCCACACAGGACAATAAACTTGATTGGCCCTGTCCTCTGCCTGGCTGAAGGCAAGACCCCTCTAATGTTGGTCATAATACTCGCTAACGACAAATGGGTTAGTGTAGTGTGCACGGGTTTCAGCCTCATCTTGATCACTCACTTCTTGTGAGTACAAATCAGAAGTTCTTCTCATAGGATCGTGAGCAAAGTTGACCTTTCTGCTCTGTTTAGGCACTTGATTACTGGAGACCGGAGCAACATTTCTCCTAAAAGAACCCCGTTTTGTAGTTGTTCTTCCTTCCAACTCAAGTACCCGCTCTTCTAGGAGGTAGGTAGGTTTTCCATCCCGTTTCTTCATGTCTTCTCCATAGTCATGCAGGCAATGTCACAGCTTCCGCTGTGGTGTGTACCGCTTATCTTGAGTAGAGAAATGACTGCTCCTAATAGCTGAGATCCTAGTCTGTGCAGGTGGGGAGTAGGACATGTCCTCTTTAAATTGCTGGAATTCTTGAGATAATTTCTTCACAGCTGCGACGAGGGGGGAAGAGAAACTTTCTTCATATTGTCGTAGTCGGCGAGCCAATTCATCCACTGTTGGTCCCTCTTTGTCTCTCCGGTCCATTAGTGCTGATGGACTGGCATATGACGGTGGTGTGCTCCGTACAAACTTCTGCCACATGGGCTGGGTGCATTGGACTTCATCTGGATCTGTGGGTAGCTGTGCATTATCTGGGTCATAGTAAACCGTCTCCTTCATGGCTAGATCCCTCAAGTATTGAATACCTCTCTCCATAGTGGTCCTTTACTTGGATGACATACAAAATCTTCCTTGAAGGAATACCTCTCCCTCACACTTGACAGAAGTCACCTCCAGAGACTGAGATTTTGTGTCTTATTTCCAATTGTTTTGTTGATGCCCCCTTCCCTAGACAGGGATCCCAGCTGCCTGGCCTCCCTACCCTCTAATTCCACACCACTGGCCCTGCTATCCCAGCACCGGAGCAGCCAGATACCGAGTTGCTCACCTGGATGGCGGCTGAAAACTTTGCATGTCTCACTTAGGGTTAAGGATCAGGTGACTATCATTGGCTCTGCCTCCTCCTCCTGTTCTTGTGATGGGCCTGGTTCATCGTCACCCTCTACACTGCAAGGAGATTTCCTTGTGTATTTCTTCTTATGTATGGGAGCAACTGACACCATCATGGATTGGTCCTCTGGTTCAGCTGCAGTGCCTGTCCTTGGGGTTGTAGTGGCTGCAGTTTCTGTTGTGGACTTTGGAGTGGTTGTAATGTCTGTTACTTTGTTACCAGACGCAGAGCCCTTCTCTTCCTTTTAAGGGTGCTAACAATGTTTAATAGCACTCGGTAGGCATGGGCTAGACACCAGCAGTTGCAGTGAACTGTGCCTCTCTGGAATTACGCAGGTGACAACATACTTCATACTTTTTCCAAATATTTTACTAGTTCTTCAGGATTCTGCACCTGTTCGGGAGTGAAGCTCCAATACACCGGAGGTGCCCACTGTTCTAGGTACTTGCCCATGCTACTCCACATCCACAGCCACTCATAATTCTTCAACCTTGGGGTAGATTTCCAGGTGATATTCTTAAACAGTTACTTAACCCTGAACAAAACCTGAACCACATGCAGGAACACACTGTCTCCTAGCAGTAAGACAACCATGTTAATGTCAACATTCCAAGGATATTTGAAATTCCTGAATTTCTCAAACACAGCTGTAAATAACCCCAGGACTGATGACTGCATTCTGTCATAGATCAGCATTACATAGTACAGCAAAAACAAAACCTTAACCTAACTCTCACGGACGGTGACCAACAGCATGGGAAATACATATGACAAATGAGGTGATAAAATCTTAAGGAGCCAAGCAATAAACATTATGACCCAATCTATCGTTATCTCAAAGCCCTGGCCCCACACTGGGTACCAAAAGACTGTCGTGGTTTGAACTCGGCCAGTAGCCAATCACCATGTGGCCAGTTATTTACTTCCCTCCCACTCCCCCACTCTCCGGTGAAATAGGGGAGGGACAAAAAAAAAGAAATCTGTAGGTTGAATAAAAAAAATATTTAGTAATAGTGACAAAACAACAGTAACAATAATAAGTCCAAACAGGTAATATACAGTAGCTGTTCGCCAACCAGTGACCAGTACACAGCCTGCCCCCAGCAGCTATCCTGACTGCACCCAAAATCCTGCTGCCAACCGACTGGCAAACTGAAACAGAAACTGAGAGCACACGTCTCTTTATATACTGAGCGTGATGTCACATGGTATGGAATACTACAATGATCGATCCGGGCCCGGCTGTCTAGCTGTGCTCCCCCTCAGCCCAAGGAAAGTTAACTCTATCTTGGCTGAAACCAGGACAGTGAGACACTGAGGTACCATGGCAGTTGAATGACAACCATAGGCCCATTTAAATTTCTTTTAGCTCATTTTGCAGCATGTTTTTTTAATGGCTTTTGAAGTAATCTCAAATGCCAGGGACCTGCACAGCAAAGGAGAGAATCCTGAACTAGTGAAAGAGAACAGGAAATAGATATTTGGGGACAAAAGGGACTTGGTTGATCAGCTCCCTGGAGAAGAAAACAGGTATGAAATACAGGTCTGTTCTTATCTATAAATACAGACAGAAAGAGAAAAAATGGCAGAAAAACACTGCACACGATAAAATATAAAGTAAAAAAAAAAAAAAAAAGAAGGAATAAGCATGTATTAAAAGTGATCTTCCAGGGCCAAGTCACTTTTTGGAAGGCTGGTGAAATTTTATTGGGGTAGTTAATGACAGAGTCTTCTTTGCAACCAGGGAATCAGATATGGATGTGTCTATAGATAGAGTTATCTGTAAAATTAACAGAGAGAAACACTATTCTCAACAGTTATGACACTGAGAAATTTTAATTCTCAGGGTATATGTTGGAGAACAAATGCAACTAATAGCCAAAGGAACTCTGTATTCCTGGATGTGTTTAGCTGACACGTTTCTTAACCAAGTATCCCCCAGAAGTACTTTTGGAGAAAATAACTTTAATTAATTAACATGGAGTTAATTAAAATTTGATTCAATTTAAATTAAAGGGAAAAATGCAAAAGTAGGATAGTAGGTAAGGTTTGAGATTTCATAAGGATCTGTTTTGATATGGGAATTGAGTGGTAAAGTCAGCTGGGCTGAAAACGAATATGGTTAACCTGAGCTCAAGAACTTGAGGCCTGAAGCTTTTCCTAGTCAAAAATGTTAAATCTAACAGTAATCTGTGTCACAGAAAAAGAGAAGAGACATTCTAAAAAGGGGATTAATGCATACTTAACCACCTCAAAACTTGTTATCAGAGACATATAAATAATGGGGAAAAAAATATGGTAATAAAGATAATGTTTTAAAGTCAAGCTAGGATGGAGTTTGCCAGGAGATGTAAAGTATCTGAAGTGTCTTAAAAGCAGTTTGGTTTTCACCCCACTGCTCCAACTAGAAGACTGTTCAAGGTTTTCTGTGACTAACCAATTCAGAACTTCCATTTTTTTCTAACTTGAAGACACTCAGAACCAATATCACACTATTATTACTTGGACGAACACTGCCTTTGAGTTTAGCACTCTCTTCCCTCTTTCTGATGTTCTCAGGAAAAACAGATCATCCCTGCTGTTTTTCCTCTGCTTTTGCTTCCTTTAGTATACTTCTTTTAGTTTCATTTAATCCCTGAATTATGTCAACAGGAACTGTAGCCATTACCAAGCTACACTGTTATGAATAGTTCCCTATTGCTGGCTCTGACCCCTTACTTCATAAATTTGCCTTTTCATGGCTCCAAAACAGTGGTGATCCCATGTTCATCAACTAATACTCCTTCTACCAACCCTTCTTCAGTTGTATTCCTTGGATGTTTTCCAAAATAGATATGTCTATCGATAAACTATTAGTAATACTAGGATGAAAGAAGAGCTACTTCAGATGAAACATATTGATTATTCCCATCTGAAGAACTGGAAATAAGTTGTCAGATACTACATTTTTCTGGAAACTGTAAGGATATTCCTAACTCACTGCTCTACCAATCAGTAAGACTCTGATGGCCTCCTAAACAGCCTTGCAGTAAAAATTACCCTAAGTGGTTTTCAGATTGAGCTCAATAACTCTATAAAAGGATTTATATGATGTGCTGTCTGTGAGTTTGAATAGAAGGCCCAAAATGTCTTCTTCAGTCCTATGTTTCTAGCTGTTTCTTACTTTCTTTCCATAATTAGATTTCTCATCATATTCCTTAAATAAAAGCAGTTTTCACCATACAGGTCTTTCTCTTTTACTCTTTAGTTTACTTTGCAAATTACAGAAAAGTTGTCTTTCAACCTTTCTTCTGCGTTTTTTTTTTTTTTTAAACAAAGAAAGGCCAATCCTACTCTTGATGCATTGTCTCTATAAATCTCCTGGAATGCCTGGTTCAGTCTTAAGCTGCAGTTTTAAAAAGACAATGGTATTTCCAGATTTGAACCCTGATAAAAAGCATGACACAGGGAGAAGGAGTAAAATGCCTGGAAAATTAAGACTTATGGCAGTGTAATGACCCAAGAAGAAAGCACTTCCACTGTAAAGAATTCCCTACAGTAATTTTGGAAATCTCATTACAGACAGATCTTCTGTTACTTCAAGGATAGTCTCAAATACAATTCTCCTGCATTTCTGTGTAATAATAAGAAGCTCTATCTGCCGATTAAACCCTACTCTTGAACGTCTGTAATTCAGGACATTTTGTAGAAAAAATAAAGAGTGTAGTACGTCAATTAAATCTCCCAGAAGACTGGATTACCACAGCTTTGTTTGATCATAGCCTTGTTTAGTGTTTGGCAGGGTAATAAATAGCAGAGACAGATGTAATATTCCTGTTTCTTCAAGCTCAAGTGTTACAGTTTCACTTGGAAAGCCAATATTAGCTATTTCATGTACTTAGTGAGGAAGAAAAAGAGCAAGAAAGACCCTTGTTCAAAATGGCTCACCAGCTGGCCTTTCCTTTTGAATGAAAATGAAGGGGAAAAAAAAGAATCAAAACAAGACATTATAATCATACTCCCAGCTATATGATCCTTTCCTCAAATCTTGCTTCCTTTAGCAGCTGAAACTATATGTCATGCCTTATTTTCATCTGTGTAGAGATGTCTGGTTTTACTAGTTTGATGAGAGAAGAGCAGAGGACAAACATCCTGCTTGATACAAAATATTTAAGAGAAAAAATGGTTGGTAACTGAATGGTTTGAGCAATTCAAAATTGTCTTCACAGATACTAAAAGATATATTTAGAGTAATTTTTCTGAAGCTGTTGCTGTACACACACTGCATCAGTAATTAAAAAAACCCCAAACCCTATATAAATGTTACCAATAAGTATTTAATAACATCTTTATTATTTTCTCATTTTTTTTTCTTCCTTAAGTATATATTAATATTTCTATAAAAGTATTATTGCTCTTTCTAAAAGATTTCTGCTGACCAGTCTGTTATTTCACAGGATTAATTCTGGATAAAAGAAAAGCTACCAATCTCTGATTGTTTCTCTTGGGTGCAGATGTCACCCTTCTTTTAAGTTAATAATTTCATAACTGGTGATATGGCTGATTTGCTCATAAAAATAAAGACACTCTGGTTCTATATGTTATTTATCATTTGATTTCACAAAGAGAGCACATTTTGATGTACAAATCCATTCTCAAACAAATCTGATTCCTTGCTAATCCATAGCATATTTTGATCTTTACTGGGTAATGAAGTCTTCATTTTTATGTGTAAAAAAATCTCATGTATAATACAAACAGCATTATCTCTAAAACTGTTATACATCATCATACATGCAAAACCAAAGCCTTGGGTAAGACAGCCCGGCAAGTTAGATGAACCACTTCAATTTTCCATCAATCAAATTATAGTTTATTGTTCAGCTGAACTACCTCAGGCAACACAAATCTAAAAACTGTCATTTTGGAAACATTACATTTTTTTTCTGTCACATTATAACCCAAGCCATGGCCATAAAAAAGAATGTCATACCATTACTGACTGTAATATTCCTTAATTTAAGAACAGCTAATTCATCTGCAGTGTATGCAGTGTTCTTAGTATTTGAAGCTTATAACAGTGTTCAGTTACAGTAATCTTTTCAAACTCCATTAGTACATTTATTATTTTTTTAAATAATGGAGACTTTTGAAAATTCAATTAAGAATAGAATGGTTGTTTATAACAGCATTTTAATGCCTACATTAGAAATAAGGTTTAAATTTCAGAATCGTCTGATATTTCAATTATTTGGTTTCTATGAACACTAAATTGAAGGGAATTTAATTAAAAACTAGGTTTCTATGGCATACACTTGATGAAAGAATCTGCTGTCCTTTTTCTATTTTTTTACAAAAATGAGTGTCATCACTGTAAGGTTCAGATGTTAAAAATTAATCTCATAAACATTACAGGTCTGTTTGTGTTCTGTCACCTCAAATGCACCTATGTCCTTTTTGACATTTAGACTATGAAATTCCTCTAACATTGAAGACCAGCAATGTAACGCTTGTACATTTTAAATGTTCTATTCACCACTTATCCTAAATTTTAAAATGATAACTGTATGGCATTCCTTTATTTATCCATGTTATGTTGAAGTGCATATACCAGTTAATGGAAGAGTAAAGAGTGAGAATTATGAACAATTGGGTATATTTCTTCCTTGGTTAAAATATATAGAATTGAGAGTGTTAAAAGAAAGAGACTTACTAATACAGGTATGCTACCCTTACTATCTATATGCTTAAAAAATATAATCATGTTAGCCTAGGAAATCATAAACCTAGTTAAGATACAACTCTGTAAATAATATATGATGAAATTTAAAGATAAGTGAAATGTTGTAAGAACATACACTTCACTGCAGATATATCTATCATGAGGACACCTGTCCCCCCACCTTAATTGACTACCTGCTAGAAGAAAAACCTGCTAAAAGAACAGATTTACTGTGCAGTGAGGCAATGAATTTAAGAGGTCTCTGTTGAATAAAAAACTAGTTCCATTGGTTGATCCAGGCCACGTTCTTGGACAAGTTCAGACATATTAACTGAGCTTTTATGTGCTTTTATGCACCATTTATTTTTGAAAAATCAGGAATTTTCACTGCAACAATTACTTATGCACCAAAGTCATAAAATTCCTGTTGTTGGTACTCACCAAATCTATGCTAAGCAAATTCCAACAAGGATATTGTACACACTTTGTATGTACATGTAAAAAGGTGAGGGAAATCAACTCAAGACTAGTAAGTGTAAAGAATTTAATCATGGTATTTTCATTTCCTTTTTTTTTTTTTTTTTTTTTTAATAATTGAAACGTGTTATTTTTTATAAGATACAAATTTACCTAAAGAACATATTTCTGCTCTTGTGATACTTATAATTGCTGATTATGTTTATGGAACCAGTTACTTTTCTATCAGCCTAGCACACTGCAAAAGGTATGAGTGAAAGCATATAAAGTAAGTATTATATAATATATATTATATTATATTATATATTATATTATTTTATATATTATTATATATTATATATTACATTATATTACATATTATATTATATATAATATATAATGATATGATATGATATGATAAATATGATATGATATGATATGGTATGATATGGTATGATATGATATAATATAATATAATATAATATAATATAATATAATATAATATAATATAATATAATATAATATAATATAATATAATATAATATAATAAATATAATTAATATAATATAATATAATTAATATAATATAAAAAAAAATTCACAGAAAGAGTGTTAGACAGTGAAATAGGCTGCTCAGGGAGGTGGTGGAGTCACCATCCCTGGATGTGTTTAAGGGTCGTTTAGATGAGATGTTGGGGGATATGGTGTAGGGGAGAACTTTGTAGAGTAGGGCTGATGGTTGGACTCAATGATCCCAAGGGTCTTTTCCAACCTGAATGATTCTATGATTCTATGATTCTAAGTCAAGAATCAGATCCTTACAGTGCTTTTCTTAGAGGATCACACTAAGGCTCAGGAATGCATCAGGGTTTTCAGGGAAACAGAAAAACCAGTCCTAAATTTCCAGAGCATATTAGAGTTTTAGCCACCTCATTCCACATTTCATTGAAAAGTGTCAACTGGTGAACGTCTTAACTAGCCGTTAGAAAAGCTAGATATCAGACATAATTTTCTAATTAACAAACCTATACCTTCTAGTGTTATGCTTGTTCTGTAATAGCACTTTTTCTGTTTATACTATTTTATTTCTCCTCCTGAAGGAAAATATTTTTCTTTGAGCTGAAAGTGGTCCCCTCAGCACTTTGCTGTCTCAGACGTGAGTTTTCCAGACCAAAAGGAACCCTGAGAATCCCGTGATCTTCATTCACAGGGTAGGTAATAGAAAAGCAGGAAGAAGGTGTCATAAAACTAGTTACAATAAAAAAAAAAATAAAAGACTTACCCATCTAAGACTCAGTAATATGGGTTAAAGTTGCTTCCTCTCAAGTGAAAACACGGTTTTTGTGACTCATTCCACTGACTCATAAATATATGTATATTTTCACTGCGTCTATAAAAATTCTTGTTTTATCCTGTTTTGCCAGAAGCTGGACTTTCCTGCTGTGATACTAGCTGCTGGCAGTGGAAGCACCCAAACCTTTGGAATATTCAGCCTTGCAATAAAATCCAGGGTGTTTCCTAGATACAGTATAATTAACTTAAAATGCTATGTTACAATTATGTTCAGGGTGTGACTTAGACAAAATAAAGTGCTTCTGAGTGAAGACTGATGTGTAATTCTAAATGCACCCTTTTTGTGTGTCTAGGTACTATAAATATTTCAGAATACTATAGATAGTACCAAATCAAAACATTTCAGGTCCCTTAAATTCTGGATCTTAGTTTTACAATGTGAGATGGTTTATTATTATTTATTTATTTTATTATTTTTTTTAGTTCATTTAAACTCTTGCTGTTTAAAATATGAGTGAAGCCTAGCAAGTCATAGCCACATTTTGCCTAGCTGTATTTAAGATTATGCATTAGGATTTGTTCTATCTTAGTAACTATGTACAAAGCTTTATAAAATTAATATGGAAGCTCTCTGGCAGTCAGAAACAGACATTATAACTGTTTACACATATCTGCTTCACATCCTTTAAAAAGGCTTCCAGCCAATACATTGAAATGGACATGCTCCTTCTAGTTTGCAAGAAGTACAGCTTCCAAAAGAATTTTTTCCTTGTTTCAGTCATGCGAGTCAAACAACGTGCCACCAGCTTTACACTTTTTTTATCTGGAAAGCATATTCAGTCAACCTAATTTTTTTCTCTTCCAATAACTTGTTGTAGCTAGGCTTCTTCCAGTTAAGTTTATCTTTGCCGATCAGTTCATATGACAGGCTATCAGGATGTCATCCTGTCTGAATAGGTTTAAGTGCAATCTCAGTCCTGAGACCTTCACCACTACCCTCACTTCTGAGTATTCCACACTCAAACGAAGACTCAGGTGGAAGACAGGCACTGGTCTCCTGTTGATGGTGTAGCCAGGTTTTGAATGGGCAGCACCAGGGTTCAGGCATGGACTGTGATTCAGTCATCCAGACCATAATGTACTCAACACAGAGTTGCCTCCATGGCAAAATGCTTTATTTTAAAACAATGTGTCTAAAGAAAGATGTTTTAATATGGTCCTTTGTCATCACCTGTTCACATATTACAGTTAGATCCACATCTCAGCTATTGTCCTTTGCAATCTACCTTCTAGAATACAGCTGAATCTCTTCTGTTATTCTTTTATTAACCACCTCACATCAGGGAAAGTATGAGGAGTAGGAAACATGCATGTACCTATTGAAATGGACACAAAATGCAACTCAGGGATTTTCACAGTAAAGATATTTTTAGTAGTTACAGTCCAGGAAAGAAATGAACTAAATAAAAATGTGTATGTATCCTTAATAATAACTCATGGACGGGTTTCATTTATGATCCTATTATAATGGCATGATCTCATTACAGACTCTCCCATCGACTTATAAGTAGTGAAAAAAATCAATAAATAGTAATTTATTCAATTTTTCATTAAGCCAATGTGTTGGTATAAGAATATGGCAGATCCCCAGGTATTCAAATGCTGCCTGTGGCTTAACCTTCTCTGAGATCCTTTTTCACCTTTGTCACATTTTAAAATGGTTTCAAAAGAGAAGATCAAATGAGGAGTGAGTAAGTTTTTAACAAGACAGTAATTTTTAACTATCAAAATACTTTTCATTCTCTACATATGGATATCAAGTAGAACTGCATTTGTAATTTCAGGTCACAGCATTAAAAACAAAAGGGAAATAAAAAGGAATTGCTTGTGACAATATTATTATATTGTATTGGTTGGATCATTAGACAGTGTTCTACAAAAATTTTAGAAATTTGAGTCCAAACAAAACTTTTAGGGAATATATCTTACAATTTTACAGACAAAAGTTATTCAAAGAGATACTTTCTCTTAGGTTGATGAGCAAAGAAGGCATATTGGGAAAGGGAAGGAGAGAAAAAGTTTCTTTAAACAAGTACATGCAAAGAATTAGAAAGTACTTGGATACTACTTTCCTGAATAAAAATGTCATCTCTTTTATGGAGGATGGAGCTGTAGCTCAGTATCTCTGTGCTTCTGAGCATGTTAATCCTATACAAATGAAGAGTATGGAGTAGTACCAATGATGAAATCTTTCAACTTTTTCATTTGTTAATACATGGAATCCTATTTTTAACATGTGACATGAAAGATAAATTGCTATGAAATACCAAATAATATAAAAAATAGAAGCCAGAAAATGAGTAGTAGACTTTGAAAATATTTCTTATTGTGGGAAAATGACCCAAATGTTCCAGTTTTTATGAGGGTGCTTGTTCCCCTTCTGACCTTTTTTTCCAGATTTGTTTTTGGAACTAGAAGGATATATTTCCCCTTTTGGAAATCTCTTTAAGAAAGCCTGTGGACAACATGTGTTGGATCAAAAGTTTCAGAACTTTAAGGTCTTTCAAAGCTTTTTTTTTTTTGATATTGCAGTTCTTTTCATTACAACTCATTTTGATGATGGTTGGGTGAACTGTTCAGGAAAAAAAAAAAAGTGAACCTGCCCAAAGTTCATTGGTTAAAAAGTCTGAACTAAACTGAAGCACATATTTTTAATGGTATTTCTGTTTTAGAAGCTCAGAAGCACAAGTGGTTTGTTGTTTTTGTGTTTGTGTGTCTTCATATGTTTTTGTGCCTTACACATAAAGACAATGTTTGACTATGAAATAATTAGCCTGAAGCTGGCATAAAATTTTGTATCCTGGTCACTAGGCAAAATGTGACTATCCCAAAGTCACAGGGATATATATCTTTCTGGATATAGAATGAATTTTTGTATCCTTAGTTTATTAATAATTTTATACCATTTCTGCACACACTGTAGTATCATATAAATATACAGGAAGTCTAAAGTCAAAGATATCAGCTATATAAATATATATTATTTATGCTTTGTAATTTATGAAATTGTGAAATATATTACCTGAATATTTACAATTATTATAGACTGCTCAATTAGAAGCTGTAGTCTCTCTCTCTCTCAATATATTTATATATACGTGCATATAATGTGATATCAGATTCACTGGCAAAGTTCCATATTTATTAAAGATGACAGGGTCAACCCCTATACCAGGGAGACGAATGTTATGTATATAGACACTGAGGCAATCAACAGAATCAAAGAGCTGAGATAGAACAGTAATGATAAAAGTAGTCAAATAAATAAATTATTATTATAAGAGTGATCAATTGTTCTTCACATTCCCTGGTGGTAAGGAAAGAAGTAATCAGTGTATATGCATCAAAGAAATGTATAATTCAAACATTATAGAGAACTTTCTAATTAAAAGAACAGTATTAGAACAGCTTGCTCAGTGAGGTTGAGGAAGCTCTGGCAATGACTATTTTTTAAGAATTTTAAACAAATATCCGTCAGTAACACTGTGTATAACTGGTCCCTTACAGTGCAGGGGGATAGATTAGATGACCTCTTAAGGTCCCTTCCAACACAACATCTCTATGAAGTTCAGAGAGTCCAATACAAATATTTATCAGATTTTTTTTCTTGTTCACATAGTTGATTACTTTATGATTCTGTGAAAGAGCAGTGAACTGGAAGGAACTGACAGCAAATGTTTTAATTTGGCAGTTTAGGGGGCAAAACATTCTTTGCGCTTATTATGTCTGTTACTGGCAGAAAATACAAAAAAAAGCTGCCAAAGTATCTTTGAGACAAATTCACCAAGTAATTATCTTTCAATATGTGACATATGATTGGGTCTATAGCCAATCTCTGAACTCTGAACTTGCATATTTCATGTTACCACCTTGAAAATATATTTTGATATAAGTATACATAGAGACAGTAGGCAAACACACACTTTCTTTAAGCAGTCAAACTGAAGCAAAGTTTCACTAAAATTTTATTGTGCTGGTGCATAAATATGAAAAGAGTTCTAGAGCATCAGTTACAGAAAGCCTGTACAAGGACAATGGTCATATCTGTTTATTAGCTGTATTAAACTACTTCTAGTTTATAGTTAAAACTGTACTCATGGAGAATTATCTGATAGCCGTTACTGTAAAGATGGCATGACACTTACCTCTGAAGTCAAGAACTGTATGTCAAGTGATCACAGAAGAGTTGAAAAATATCAGCCCCTGTTTTGGCTTTTCATCAGAAACAGTCAGTAGACGAAGGCTTGGTAGCTTCAGATACAGGGTGATTTCAACCACATTATTTCCAGCTCTTCTCTGGGTGATGGAGAGAATAGTCAGACTGGTAGGTAGCCTGCACTCTCCAAAATGTAAAAGCTGGGGTTCCTCATCACCTTACATGTGGAAGAAAAGCTTTTATCCAATGCATGTTCATAATAGCCAGGAAGAATATCACCATAGTTGCTGCCTGGGAGTCTCTGCAACAGTCAGACAGATGGACTTCCAGCTCACTTACATAAGGTCAGGGACATTCAAACACTGGTAAGATAAGACTCGAGGGTAGAAGTAGTGTCACATTTAGTGATACGCAGATGCATTGAAATGTCAAACATAAAACCACTGCAAAAACAAGAAAAGAAATCCAAAACACAGACCTTTTAGCTCTCTTTTCCAAATAAATAAATCAACATTGCCTAGAGAAGAGGTTTTGAAAAATTACAGCTCTTTCAAGCCCCTGTTATTAAGATCTATGATGTCACTGATTGTGGCTGGAAAACAGGTATTTACAGCTACCTTTTTTCCTAAGGCTTTAAGGTGTCAGGAAATGATCCAAGTTACTTAAAGTATTAAAATAATGCCTTAATCACTTGCACTCCTTCTTTTTCTACCATTGTCATCACCAAAAGCAAAAGTACGTATAACTCAACTTTCTCCTGAGAATCTCACAAAACTGCTTCGACATACTTGTTTTATCTATATTTTTCAATCATGTTATATTGCTTCATCAGTTTCTCCTTTTAACACCTTTCTACATAACTTGATTGCAAAATTGTAACTCTGTGAACATGCATTTAATTTGCCTTTGAATATCTTCCAGTTTTGATTAATACTTTCTATTTTTATGCCAACAGGTGCTTTAAACTTTGAAAGCGAATGTTCTAAGTGTAAAAATATTTGGTATCATAATGTATTTACACTAAAGAAATGCAACTAAATAAGAGTAGCTTCATAGCTTGGACTACTAATAACTGTTAGATCACCTGTTAATCCCTCTTTATTCTACAAAAGAGAGTACAATTGTATTTAAAGTTTCCAGCATGTTATTATTATATTGGATGCTAACTGACACAGTTCAGTTAGGCTATAGACAACTGTTATATTGTACACAAGTAGCTTTGCAGTCTCCTCAGAATCCCTTTCTTCTGCAAGCTGTGCCAGGAACAATAAGAATTAAGTATGCTGAAACTGAAATATTTTGGAACAGTACTGGTGTGGGCGTAAGGCAAAAGCAAGATGTTTTCAACAAATTCAGCACAAGTAGTTTGCATACAAATGAACAATTTGTTCTTGAAAATGTTCTTTCCATCTTGTTTTACTATTAAGCACAGTCAGAGACAATTGTTGGTATGAATTTCAATGATTATCATGAAAACTTTGGCACTGAAAACCAGTGAGAATGTACGGTAGGAGGATGTCACCCCTTCCAACTTTCTGGTCAACATTTAGAAGCAACTGAAAAAAATATAAGAAAAAAATAACGCCCACACTTCTACACAAAATATAGCAAGGACAACAGGATTTTTAGGATATCACACTGCATACTCATACTCATATTGCTAGTACTGATTATTATGTGGTAGAACATGTAGACTCAAACTTTTAGTTAGCTCCACTAGGTGCCTATGGCTACATGTAGACAAAGTCTTTGATTTCATGATGAGCAGCACCCCTAGCAATTTCGATATTTTGGAAATCAGCAATGCCCTCACAGAGGAAATGATTTTTTCTGAGGCTGCAATTTCACCACCATTTATACTAGATTTTTGCACTATCAGATACTAATTTGATTTTGCTCAAATGTGGATATGCCATTGCATTACTGCTGAACTGGCCAGAACACACAATATAGCATTTGTATCAGTTTTCTGCTCATATAGGGGTTTTATGTCATTTGTAGGAGGAAAAATGATACCTGATCCAGCAAAAAATTGGTGGTACAAACAGGAGTGATCTTTTACTAGACGAGTGCTTTGCATCACATGACTGTGGCATTTCCAGTTCTATAGCAACAACTCTGAAGCAAGATTTACTGTATTGTCAAGCCATGGCCCAAGGGTTTTAAGCAGCTTGATCAGAAGATTCATACTGTCACATATTAGGATCTGTTGAATGCGATGAAAGGTTAGTATTTCACACAATGATTTGCAAACTTTGAGTTGAAATCCAGTAGGTTTAGGTTTTCTTTTTCTTGGTTTTTTTTGTTTTTTTTTTTTTTTTTTCCTTGGGGAACATGGACTGTGTGTATTTTTTGCTTCCAAATTTCAATAACTCATTTATAATCAATACCACAGCAACTTCTGTACAACATGTGGTACATCCATTTCTAAGAAAGCAACAACAAACTAACTCATACTAAATTTGTTCCTAGTATGTCTAGAATAAGAATCTGAAAAACTTTATCTTCAAGGGGTACTTTTAGTGAAATAAGAATTATAAATAACAACAGATCTCTGAATGTTTCACATACAGAAAATTGAATCCAAGTGCTATAGTCAGATATTTTCACCCCTTCACGAATGGCATATTTCTGCTTCAAAATAAAAGGGGATCTCAGAAAAGGATAGTCAAGTAGGGAAAATAATTTGGCAATTCAGTCAGGTCCAGATAAAAAGAAGGTTGTTTCTAATGGGAAAATGCATGCTGTCTTTCAGGATTGACTCTTGCCCAGCACTGAATGTTCCTCCAACCCTGATTACTGTGAGATGCTACCAGATTCCTATAGAGGTGACAGATGTTGCTAAAATCATTAGCATATAGGAAAAAAATCCCAGAAGATTTT
Source organism: Strix aluco (assembly GCF_031877795.1). NCBI lineage: Eukaryota > Metazoa > Chordata > Aves > Strigiformes > Strigidae > Strix > Strix aluco. The sequence goes on from NC_133931.1 coordinate 33,862,148, forward strand.
ACCTCTGTGGTCTTTGTTATTTTTATTTTTTAATTTACTCAGTTTTTTTGGTAAAGCATTTAGCTGGAGTATCGGGACTGTAATTGAGTCAGTAACCCCCTTTTTCTTTCTCCCTTTCCCCACAAAGTAATTTTTATGAGCTAAAATTTATCACACTTGACAATTATGGGAGATGTGACTGCCCTTAAGTGGCAGGGTATCAAATCTTTTTTTTCCTGCTTATACTTGATTTTCTCTCTCCATTTACTTTACTTATAATGTAAATATACTACATATTTTGGGACACAAATTCTTTGAGATACAATATAAAAATTAATGCTTTTTTATCTTTGACTAAATGCATTATTTAGAAATATTTGTGTGACTTAGCAATTATCAACAGTTTTATTGAGTGTATTATTAAGGTCCTGTCACAGTACACAGTCACACATTCAAAAGCAGATCCCCACCCTAGAATGTTATTGTGTATTTTTTTCTGTAACTCAACACCTTCATGAAAAAAACTGATTTTTATATAGGGTTTTCCACCATGTTTTGAAGATCTACAGTTAGGCATGTTTGGAATTCACAAATCATAGGGCTAACAGACCATCACAGTAAACAGTCTTGCTCTGTATGACAAATGTAATGACACGAGTATAGAGATATCACCAAATACAAACCAAATAGAACCTCACAGATCAAGCTTTAAACTAAATAGAGGTGCAAATAAGAAGCCAACACAGTCTTTAGAAAAGTCAAATGCAGCAGTCTGACTGTCTAATAAGCTGCCTGGCTGGCCAAGAATACCACTAGGAAAAAAAGAAAAAAAAAAAAAAAAAGAAAGAAAAAAAATTGCACTTCAAAGAATCAGGAGGGTGTCTTCAACAAGTCAGAAATTGGTTTTTGACCTTTCTGACTCATGGAAGCTTTCAGGATTCCCACCTGTGGTTTCTTTTCTAAATGATTTGATGGTAAAAAGATAACATTTTTTTTCTTTTGAATGGAAGAAACTCCTCCCTTTTTTGTATTGGCTATAATACTGCTCAAGCTGGCTCTATCCAGTATTGCCCTTTCAGGGGGAGAAGCAAGAACACTCTCTACTACATTTCTCTGCATTGCATTTCCTGGCATATTAACAGCCTAGGTAACAGAAGTCTTCGCTGTGAATGTGCATGAATACACAGCTACTCTAAAATGAACATCAAAACCAGTTTGTTTGTTTGCTTGTTTTTGTATTAGATGAATTCAGTATAAATGATGGTTTGTTTTTTTAAAGAAGTAAGACGTGTCATCTAAAATGCACCATTGACTGGAGTTAATATTTTGAAAAGGTAAGTTAAAGATTGGAAACTGCCATTTTTCACAGCTGGGACAGAGGCCTGATTTTAGAAAGTGCTGTCACTCTTGTATGTTTGAAATAGGCACTCCCAGTCTGGAAAAAGTTCCAAATATCTGGCCAGCCTCAAAATCTTGTATTTAACTTAAACAAAAAATTTATTTTTTCTTTAATGCAAAATGCCAGTGAAACCAAAACCTAGGAATCACCATCCTTGTACTCCATTTTTAATGACACAGAACATACTAACTGAGTCTTCAAGAAATAGCAAGGTATTCTGAGCACAAGCTATGTGGTGCTGGGGTCAGCGGATCTGAATTTGCTTAAGATGTTCAACACTTCACAGGATTAATCAGCTGGAAGTGTCCTGGTGTAGAATTAGATTAAAGCATAAATTGGAAAGAAAATGCAAGTAATAAGGAACACCAGAATTTAGATTCATTTGGAAAAAAATGAGTGAACAAAAGATTGAAATCCATAACTAAGACAAAACTGGTGGATGACTTGTTAAAAACCCCCACAGGATGCTAAGTATTTTTTTTCACAATCCTCCACTTTTATTGAGAACAAAATAACCTTCTCCCTTAACTCCCTGTAAATAATCAAGAAGATTACATCTTCTTTATGTTTTTAACTTTGATCCTACTGAAAAACTCTACAACACTTTCAGGAAGTTGTTCAGATAGTACTAGTGCTCTGGCAGAAGTATGTATAAGAAATGGAAAATAATTTTGATGATAGGAGCTTAAAGATCATACACGCTATTGCTGGAAGTGTAAAACAAAGTAGTTAGAAAATTTTGAGAAGGTATGAAAATAAAAAACTCAGTTGTTGATTTTAGAAAACACTTTGTCCTTTTTTTTTTTTTTCTAAAATAACTCCACTGCTTAAACAGTGGATAAAATGTTTCCCTCTGCTATAAAGTTCTATAAATTCCAGTGTTTTGCTAATACTTTCCTAGAAGACTGCTGTCTTCTTCCACCTATTGTATCTAAATGGCTTGATAGGGGAAGTTCCATACTGCTATTATTGCCCAGAACATCTCCTATGATGCAATCACACATACATAGATCTGCCCTTCTTCCTTTTTCCCATTTTTCCCCCAGACTTAGATTTCTCACCACCATCGTCACCATAGCCTACCTCTCTATTTTTTGGTATACTGGGCTTGCTAATTTTCAAGAAGATTCTGAAAGACATCAGTAGGATACCTGTTCACCCCCATGTTTTGACTGTGGATCCAAGATTCACCAGAGTCATTCTGGCTGCAAGGATTTTCAGGAAGGAATTTACTGACAGCTTGGGACACAAATGCACTTGTTAAGCTGAGAAAAGTTAATGTGAATTTGAGAAATATAAGATGAAGAAAACAAATTTCATAACTGAACGCTTTTTGACCTCTATTTTGCAGCATTTTACTTATAAAGAGGAGTAGAATGGTTTAAAAAGTGAAGAGTGTTTTTGAGGAAATTTTATTAGTTATATAGAGAATTCATTATGCAAAAACTTCAATTTTGCTGAAAGGAAAAATCAAATATTTCTCGAAATTACAGTGATAAACTACTATGTTAGCTATTAATAGGAAAATGCTTAGAGCAGGATGAGAAAACTTTAAACTGAATATGGTCCTATAAACATGTGTCAGAATAGTTCAGATATTTAAAATGCCACCTCCTATTCAGTGTTTATGACTGTGGTATACTATAGCACGAGTAACTCCAATATACTGTGAATAAGACCAGTACAGCTCCCAGCGTAGTCCACAGAAAAACTCCCACTTACATTACTGAGAGCAGAAGCAGGCAGCCCTAAATTAGTAATAGTTGATGTGTCATTAGATTTATCTTCTGCAGGCTAGACCACTTCCATGTGGCATGATTCATTGCAGGTTCCAACATAAATTATGGATCCAGGAGAAACTGGTAGTTACACATTGCAAGTTGTAATGACTGGAATTTGTGTTTGGTTTCTTGTTCTTTCTTATAACTACAGACATCAAGTTAACAGTAAAAATATTGTTTAATTTCCCATCTCCTTGGTCATATTTTATCAGCATCCAGTATTCCCTCCTCCATTTCATGGAAACTTTCCCCCATCTCTCACCTCTGTACTGTAATAACCTAAAATTCAGAAATTAGATTCTCCTTTCCTCAATCTTCCCCCGTGCTTGATTGCTGAGTTTTGTTACTCAAGTGTTGAATTCATCCCTAGAGCTGGCCAAGTTCAGTGCAAAGTGATTTCCATGTTGCTAACTATATGACTCATTGTGACAATAATGAAGCGTGGGTCTGTATGGTTTTCAGAGAGATGACCTTGCATCAAAATCTGTTCTCATTAAGCAAAATTCCCAATGAAATTCAAAGCACAATTAATGACCACATAATTTTGCCAAAAACAGTAACCACTAAACTAAATGAGACAGTGTTGATTATGCAAATAAACAACTACTCTAGAAAGCTTGCCTATTGTCTAAAACAATGCATTTCTGTTATGATACTGAACAGAACTGGAGCCATATTATGCTAGATTCTATACAAACACAAATTACAGGATTGCAGTGTAATTTGATACAAGATGCAATAAGTAACAAACCACAGAAAGAGATCTCAGGTCTCAGGAAATTTTGTGCATATCCAGTTTATTAATTATCTAACAATATTTATAGTCATTAGAATTTTGTCTTTAGTAATTGAAGGACTGCTTGAAACTGAAAATAGCTAACTCATTCCTGGCAATTAAATTAAAGTTTTGCCATGTGAAAACTCTTGGTACTGAAAATATATTTATTTTAAGGAAAAGATGAATTTTTTCTTGGACTGCCGAATTAGAGCAAATAACACATTTCAGTGAATTGCACTTTCCCAGCAAAGTCTTTAGCAAAACTAGGAAATCTTGCACAAAACCTTCAATTATTAGTTGTAAATTACTGCAGTGTGCATAATTGGAGATTATAAATACGGTGTCTCAAAAGACATACCACTGAAGGTACCATAAAGCAGGAGAACACGTAAGTTTCACCTTGGAAAGAAAGATTTAACTCTTATAATTTATAAATAGCTAGTGTAAAAGCCACTTCCCATTCTCAGTCTATTATCTCTTCTCTTCCCTGGTTTGCATATCTACCTATTTGCTTCTTTTAAAAATAATTTGTCTCCTTTGTGTCTAGGAAACAAAAAACATGAAAGGGAAATGGTTTACTGTTAATAGTCTAAGTTCAAACTGTTGTTACATGCACAAAGTAATCAGAAAAAAAACCTGTTTAGGAAACTACACTCCTGCAGATGCAGAAAGCTTAGAATTCAGTCCCAAGATGAAGTCCACACCAGTGATAGAAACAGACAACCAAGTTTCCAGTAAGGAACACAACCCTTGAGTGACACTCATCACAACAGCATGTTACACAAAAGGATCTTTGATCAGAAGAGTAATTATAAAAAGTGATAGCTTCTCTTTAAATTCTATGGGCCAGCAGATCTGACTCTTACTATATATAGTGAGCTCTGTGTTGAAATTTAAATTTTTAGCAACACAATGAGCTAGACTGAAATGTTGTAATAGGCCTTGAGCTTGCCTTCTAAAGCATCTGTATGCTATGCCTGGGCTGACTGTGCTACACACTGTCCAGTGATGGTGAATACCCATCACACAGTACATTTTTGTTATGAATAGCACTCCAGTATTTTACTCAGCAACACAGTACACATAAAGGCCAGAGAACAGATAGGAGTTTCTCGCAGAAAATATTAGCTTCACACCTTCCTTTATGCCAAGTGTTTTTATCTTTTTTGTCAGTGAATATGATGTATGTATTTGAAGCTTAAAGTACTTTTCATACATCTCTCTTTTCTCTGGGTTCTATAGTCATATGCAGCAAGAAGTTGGGTAATTTTGTATAGGGTGAAAAAACCCCCAACAAGAATTAATTTTTCAAAGGATTGACTTTAGTGAACAACTGTTGTAAATGCATGTCCAGCAAAAACATTACAGTTTATTAATCTGTTATCCTCTGTGGATTTGTAATTTAAACCTCAAGGCTTCTTTTCCACTGGATTTTTTTTTTTTTTTTTTTGGAGAGCCAATGAGATATTGTTTTGTTTTTCCCTTCTGAGAAAAGGACCACATTGTTAGCTGTTCTAGGGTAAATTTCCAAAACAATTCATGGCAGGTACATGTACTAACCCAAACAACAACATTTAATATTAATTCATCAAGATGATGTGCATAAGGAAGCAGAGTATGGAAACGTATCTTGAAAGTTCTACCTACATTAAGCACCATTTTGGAAATGTAGCACAGAATACTCTTTCAAAAGAAGGAAACATCATATTCCATGTTTTCCTCCATATTAAAAGAATTAAGTTCTAAAGCTTCTCAAAACTAGCAAACTGTGATGCATGGCTACATTTGCCTGCCATAGGTTACCATTCTGCATGAGCAGCATATCATCTTCCACCCTTAGCGAACACTGCATTACCACTGACCATTCCATGCATGTTCAATTATCTTCTTACTGCATAAAACCAAAATGAAAGCAAATCCAAACAGCATTAGGGTTTTGTGTATTTTTTCAGAAAATGAAGCTGATATGACTTTCCCAGATGAAATTGTAGCCAATAATTTTACAGTATAATACTGTTTACAACAGGTTTAGCAATTGCATTGCATTTGCTCTTCAATGGATTAAGCTAAATGACCAACCATAGATTAAGTTTTTTAATTCAACTTGTTCAGGAAGGACTGGAAAACATTCCAGGATTTTTCATCATAGTACCTCTTGAACTTAGAAACCTGTTATAAATAATTATGAAAACACACACTGTGGACTGTACTGACTTTCTCTTTGTTAGGTTTATGTTTATGTGGGTAGTCAGGAGGGGCTATGTACAAAAAGAAGACACTGGAAACATTTCCTGCATGCCTGATCTTTCCCTGAATCTCCTAATTCAGTGCCACTCTCAAGTTCTCTCCAGAGAACTTTGTTGGAGTCCTGAGACAACTGCTTTAAAATCTATGGGTAGCAAATGTGAGTATTGGAGCATTTTTAGCACTTGTTGACTGAGCACTTTTTCACTGCTTTTGAAATAATATAATCCATGTTAAAGTTTCCAAAGTTTGTGTGTAAATTACTTTCATTAACGATAAGGTAAATCTTCCACTTGTGCAATTATTCATTCTGAAAAAGGCAGATCCAGAGAGACAAGGGACGAATTCTTAGGGAAATGTATAGCTAGGATCACCTCTCCTTCAGCAAATGTCAGTGAAGGAAAAGGTTCAGTGTCCAACCCTGGAAGAGAAGGGCCAACTTTGCTCTCACAGATACTACTGTAGAGCTGGAGACAATCCAACCCAACCAAAGTGGAGAGCACCTGATGGTAGGCTTACCAAGGCTCAAGTGTTTAATGAAACCATACATGCATACATTAACACCATCACAAATAAAACAGTGTATCATGTTATGCAGCAAGTAGGTTTAGTGCTATTTCACAGTTTGTGCTTTGGATTCTACTTGCAGTGAAATCAAACCTCCAGCTGATTCAGAAGATCTGTTTGCTTTGCAATAGTGTTTATCTATTTGCTTAAAGAATTCTTTCACATGGTCTCTAGACAAGGGAGTTAATACTTTAGTCATGTGTCACTATATCTTCAGCTAAAATGCTTACTGCTGGTGCATTCCTGCTTCATTTTGCATAAATTGACATCATATACTGAAAGAGAAAGGGGGCCAATGTGCTTCTCAGAAAGCAAGTAGTCGTGAGACTTTACCTACCACTACAGATATGCACACACATACACACGTACACACATGCACACACACATACACACATGCACACAAAAAATAGGAAAAACGACTCAGCAATTGCAAGAGTCACAATTTACCATGGAAGCCTCTACTTAATATTCCGCTTGATCTGCCAAGTTTATAGCCTGGCAAATCTGAATACAAATGTCGATGCAAATGAGGATTCATTATTCTTACATCGTCTTTGTGTTGAAGCTTAATGTAACTTGGTTCCTGTGGTTGCTCAGGGAATGTAGATTGCAAGACAGGATGAAAAAAAAAAAAAGCGACAAAAAACAGAGAAGCAAATAGGGGAAAGAAAAGTAACAGAAATGGAAATAAATGGGAAAAAAATATGCTAAGGTTTCAGACTAGCAAAATATCAAACTAGTACATTACATTCTTCCCCTATTTTCTTGTATAAGGTACGTTTGCTTACCATTATCAGCAGAGAAGGAGTTAACTAACCAAGACCAGTCTCCACAGAGTCAAAACATAACAATCCTCCTTTTACTGATCATACAATATTGTGCCCATTGTAAAGTCAGTGCCCCATTTATCTGAAAATTTCAACATTCTTTCGTAATTATAGAGCTCATCGGCTGGTAGAACCTGTACATTTAGATCTGTAAGAAGATTATAAATGAATTTAAAACCACCCCACCAGTTCTGCTTCTTTCATTATAAATTACTGCTGAATAATTCAGAAACATGTTAAGAAAACTACAGTACGATTAATAAACTACACAATGAAAATCACAATAGTTTAAATCATACATTTATTGTCCCATTTATAGCCCATCACAAGCAAGGGTTGAAAAACACCAAATTAGAGAAAACATGAAATGCTGCAAAATTATAATTAGATCCTCGGTGCCACAGTACATTGTTCTGATGAATCTTTTGTACGGCTAGCTTATGCTTACATATAAATACCTTCTCAGTAAATAAAAATGTACTGTAGGCTTGACTTTTAGAGAAGCTGTAAAGCTTAGCATATGCGATGATCCCAAAGTCAATGCTGTAAGGCTTGCTTCTTCATCCATAAATAAAGCACATTTGCATCCATTCAGTCAAATTAGCTCCATATAAAAAGGTGGTTATAATTAGCTCCTCTTTCAGGTTCACGGTTAAAACTCAAGCGTGCCTGCTGTCTTGATTAAATCCACCATCGTCTTCCAATAGCTAGTGCTAATTCTTCCAAGGAAATATTCAGTTGAGGTGTTATTTTATTCTGCACTGCTGTTAGTTGTCTAATTTACGCCAAGTCCCTGCAGTGCTTTCCTTAAGCCATCCTCTTTGTCTTGCCTTTGAAATTTACCAAATCTTACAAGAAATCAATACTTAATTGATTATTCACTTTTCTGCAGCTTCAAACAGCAAGCACGCATAAGATCCTGGAGTAGTCACCCGATTTCCAATGCAGGAGGTTGCTTGGTGGCAGGGATCTGCAAGTATCCAACAGCAGGCATTCCACAGAGCTGTGCAGTGGCGTACAGTGCCAGCATCCAATAAAGAAAACGAAGATACTCTAACGAAGCAGGAAAAGTTCCCATGTGAGACAGATCCATATCAATGCTTTAAATAAAAAGCAGAGGCTCTGGCTTTCGGATAGAAGAGCACCATTCTCTTTGCAGCTATCCCTCTGTTTTTTGCTTACCCTCTTCCCATGGCACTGAAGTAGAATATCCAAAGTGCCACCGAACTCAGAGAACTCCACGCCGGAACGGGGGTGAGGCTCGTGCTGTACCTCTGACATAGAATAAGGATGGCAAGCACGTAACATTACGAAATGTAGGACAAATTCAAGAGAGAGAGAGAGAGGGAGAGCAAGAGACAGATGGCGGATCTGGCTAGGAGCCAAAGCCAGTGAAATGAATTACATTGCTGAATAACTGTACACCATTGATTCTGCCACTTGTTGCTGCATGGCAAAAAAGGGCCCTGACGTTGGCAGGAATCTCCTCGCATGTCACGCGTGCCGCAGACAACTTTTCACACGTAACTCACCGCACTGACAACGACACGCTACGGCAGGGAGCATCGTGTGTGTGTGTGTGTGTGTGTGTGTGAGTGTGTGCATGCGTGTGTGTGTGTGTTTGTGTGCATGGGGGAAAGTGCGTGCTTGTGCGTGAGGGAGAAAAAAGAGAGAGAGCTGGAGCGCGTGTGGGGGGTGTGTGGGTATGTGCCTGTGTGCGTGGTGTGTGTGTCTGTGTGCGCGCGCGTGCGTGTGGAGGGGAAAACAATCACTGCAATCCAGCCATTTTGTTTAATGAAGAATGGAAGGCTGGCATTCAGAGACGTGGTTATGTGCCGCATATTAATGTGTGCTCTGTAGACATCCTCCCCCTTTTTAAATGAGTGGCACAGGAACGAAGCCCTCTGTAGAGCAGCCACCGTGGGAGCAGGAGCTCGCAAGGTAACATATCATCGCTAAACCTGCGGATGTGGCACCCGCCGCTCCGCAGAAGAACAAGTTTCTATCTGATGAGGAGGAAAAGCTGGTCCCATGGTTACGATGTTTAGGTGTTTCCGAAAAGATAGCCAGAGTCGAAGCAGATTGTTCAGTAAATGCTTCGTACCCAGGATGAAGGGAGACATTATGGGATGCCCAGGGGGCTTTGGAAATCAAATACAATGTTTGAGTAGCACAATTTGAGGTACATTATAAAAAAGCAATTTGAATTGCCAATGAGGCGACACATATCTGCATGCTAATTAGACCTGTGTCAAGCTTAGTCTGCCGGGTTGTGTTGATGGCTGGGAATGCGCTTGTAACTCTGCTGAGAGATTGTTTCTGCATAAATTATCAGCTTTGTCCTACTGATCATTTTCTGCAAACAAACATGAAATGTAAGATCAAAAGGCAATTCTGAAATTAAAATTATTGATTGATAAAGCCTAGATTTCAGAATCTAATTAGAGGAGGCACAAACAAAAGCTGATATTATTACAGATTGTGCCTGAGCTAGCAGCCAGATTGTGCCAGGCTTGTAATTTATCTTTGTTTATGCAGCCAGGATATTAAAAATGTAATTAAAATGGTAAAATGATCTGATCAGAAATAGCCACCTAGTGGCAAGTATATTATTTTAAATGGATTATAAAAGCATTGATCTGTGCAAATAAAAGGTTTTTTTCATGACAAACATAGCAGCTCATTGAAACTTGCTGAGCAATTTGTCTTTTGCTAATAAGTTGTCTTTTGTGTTTTGTTCCATAGATAAGCAACATCATTTATAATCCTCATTTGCACACTAATAAACATTCTGTTATTACAGGTGGTGTTGGGAACATCTTTCATAAATTATGGCATATGAAAATGGAAGAAACGAATAAACCCTTTTCTAGACATGCACTATATACTTTTCGTAAAATTAGAATATTCGTCTGACAGCAGCAGGAGAAGTTGCTTATTAACTCACTCTATTGCTCTGTTTAAGCCATGAAATGGTAGAAACACTATCAATATGTAATTTAGCTTCTTGACTATCTTGGTTACTTAAAAATTCTACAGAAAACACAGAGGGCCCAATTTGCTAAGTCTGTGCAGATTCAATTACTAAATTTCATTGTAATAAAGAGGTCTTTGTGATTTATACATTATTTTTACCGTCATTTAGCACCTTTCCAGTGTTGCCAAGTGGATTAAGTATTTAAAGAACAGACTGTTTAATTGCACACAGTATAGAAATGAGTTTTGAAATTTCTCTGCCATCATGAGCTATGGACAGTGAAACTGCCAAAGGAAGCTTTGTCATATGTTAATGAATCTAGACTCTGAAAAAACAAGCTATAAAGAGTTTTTCAAGAAAATATATATAGTCAGAAACTTGTAAGTTCATGAGCAGGGCTTAACTCACGTATTTCTCTTTATTTCAGATTTCCACATGAACCCACTATAGAAATAGTCAAATCCTTTTTAAGAAATTCACAATTTAGGGTCCTGTCAGCAGCTCTGGGGTCTTTTGTTAGGTGCACTTAAAATGCCAGATTAAATATTAATATGTGGTTAGAGTTGTGCTATTTTGCAAGCCCTGAAACCCTATTAGTAAATCATGATCTAGTGACTGATGCAAGAAATTTCAAGGCACCAAGAGTGCAGATTGCCCATCAATCTGATGGATCACTAATTTTTAGTAAATCAGGCCCTTGGACTTTTAGCTGTAAGCAGATGTATGTTTCATTGTGACGGGAAAAGCAGTCCAACTAACAGAGCAATTTTCTGCACTGAACGTGTACCCTAACAGGCAGAGTTGTTCTGCATAATCAGTACGTTATTTGAATACAAGTGTTCATTTAACAGGCTGTGCATGAGTGATGCTGTTCTTGAAAAAAACACATTTTAAGCTAGAAGAGAAAGCTGAATTATTTTTTTAGAATAGTACTAAGATTTTAAAATCAATGCTCAGTATTGTAGAGCTCCAGAAGAATGCCAAAGAAGAATGCCCAAGAGAACTAGTGTCACATCTTCCCAGCTCACCCAAGGAGGTGCATCCCTTCAATAGGCATCATCACCCACTGACTGTAGGTCATATATGCAAAGTTTTTTGGTGGGGTGAGGAAGTATCAGGAAGAATGCTGAAGGATCAGGCAAAGGAAAATGGAACCCAAAAGAAGGAATGGGAAAAAATCTGGGTGAAAATATGGAAAATAGTTTTAGATAATAAGCTACTGCTGTAGAGAAGAAAGATCCTCCCCGACATCTGGCACGCTTTGATATGTGGCTGAGTTCCAGCCTTCCTAACCTCTTGAGAAAAAAACCCAACCCCCAAAACCAAACCACACCGTCTTTACTAGTAATCTTTATTTCATACAGATGAATCTTCTGGTTCCTTACAATATGGATTTAAACAGCTGATTTAGGTATTTACTAATTATAAAGTGTTTCATGTGTGCAAATACTAGCACAGTGTATATTGCCTCCCATTTCATATCTGTCCTTTTTGCTTTCACAGCTCCTCTCTCTCTCACTTTTTAGCAGTCTGCTGATACTTGTATGGAAATCACCATTAGAAAGAGACCTCTGCCCACGTCCTCTGCCAGTGCTGCTTGACCAACACTGAGAAGTACAGGTCTGAAAGACTGATAAGAAGTCTTGCATGTATCTGTATCTTTCTCAGGTCACCCTCTGGACAACACTTACACACACTGTTTAAAAGAAATCCCCCTAATCTTAATCTAAAATAAAATGCAATTAATAAATTCAAGTTTTACTCTTTAGCAGAAGAAACTACAACACACAGTATACAATTTTTTAAAAAATAAATAATTACGGTGTGCAATAATTCGAGGCTTTCCCAAGATGATGGACAGTCTGAGAGAGACGAGGTAGTGTTATTTTTACACCAGGTGGCCATTTCTACTATTTTCAAATACTAAATAATTTCTCTTATTTAAAGAAAGTGATCCAAGTCAATAGGCCTTCTGGTATTGACATTGTGAAGTAATATGCAGCAACACCAACCATTGTGAAACATTCCAGCAGGCTTTTAAAGTGAGTGAGAGTCTGCTGGGAGTAGCCTTCCCGGCCAAGGCACATGGAGGGTGTTCTAATTTCCACTAAGCCCTGATCAATGGGAATTTATTACTACTTGGACAAATAGAAAGCCAGACTGTTTGAGCAAAACCGAACCGGCTTGGATATATGCCCCACATCAGAAAGATACACAAATATTAAAAGTAAAGCAAAATAGTAAAACAATATGTGAATGTCTTTTTACCCTTCCTTTTCCACAAAGCTAACGCTTTGCTGCTACATCCTGTGAAAATACAAATGCTGACAGAAGAAAGCTCACATGTATTTAATGGCATTCCAGAGTAATGTACATATCATTGTTTCTGAACTGTAGTTCCTATTGTGCTCTGTGTTGTACTCATGTGTTTACCAAATGTCAGAAACCTCCTTTACAGGCTATTAATACTATTGTGGTCCCTCCAACATGCACACAAATACACCCACTCCTCTCACCACACACACTTTCTCAGTGTCCATGAATATGTTGCAAAGTCTGTGTTTCATTACCATATCATATGGAGTATTGATTCCTGTTCCAAGCTAAATAATGTTGTTTTTTAAAAGATCTTTTACCCTTTAAGTGGGGTTTGCTAACCAAACCGCAGACTGGTAACAAAGATGTATTATAGTATTTGATACCATATATACTTTGGCAAACACCAAAACCAGTAACTTAGGCAGAATTTTCAATGCTTAATTCAAGTTTTACAAACAGGAAAATTGTGCACAATATCCAGTTACATACATTCCATGTTAAAAAGGGAAACATTCCTAATAGACCTTTCAACATAATAAGATTCAGACCTTAGCAGTAAAGAAAATGATTACCAGTTTTATTAGGCTTCAACTAGTTTCCATACCAGATCTAAAAAGTCACCTTGCACCTATATAAAGAGGATTATTTATGTATTTATCTGTACATGTGTCCTAATCAGCCACTGTATACAATCATTTCATGGCATTCAGATTCAGCACAAAAACATCAAGGCCTAAGTACAAATATTATTACTATAATGGGTTTTCATTTCTAGAGGTCATCAGGGGAAGGGATTAATTTTGCTTGCTTTATTGTACACACAGAACAGAACACAGGGTCATATTACAATGCCTCTATCTGGAAAATCACATTCAGCTGTAATGAGAAAGGCACTTCTTAAAACAATTTTCAATTTTGGGTGTATTAGTTGTATTTTATTTCATTTCTATATTGCTTTCCTTTATGTATATTTATTTCAGATATCACTAATTGATTATTAGCAATATTCACAATGACAATTTCAGGTGTCTTTTTTGATTTTTGACAACTGTTTGCAGTTCCTTTTCAAGATTCGTTTTATCAGTAGTGATATAGAAACATTTTGTATCTCTGGGTTGCTATAGACATTTTTTCAGAATTGTATAGAGAACTTAAAATCTATTAACCACGGCAAAACAACCCCAAATACTTTGCATTTCCTTACAGTGTCTGTATAACATACATAAAATTGTCTCTGGTTAATAACTTACAGAAACAGCATTATTTCCCCCTGCTTCCTCAGAGATTATCTTGTTATGAGGTATTATTTAAATGAGACAACGGCATTCACATCTATGCTGCATGAAACTGATATTCTGCTACCCAAGGAACTTTATTCTTGCTCACGTCAGACAATGTTGTAAAGCAGGCTTTGTACAGGCAGGGTCAGATGTAGCAGGAAAGCGAACCCAAAAGATCATGTCACACAACGTCCAGATATATAAATCTGTACACAATATCCATTTGATGAGTATGAAATTAACAGTCACATTTTAGCCAGCAACAGATTATTTTTTTAGTCTATTTTCAATCAGTTTCAAAGCTGTGTGAACGAAAGTTCAACAGAGCCAGGACTGGCTGCAGAATCCCAATAGGACAAGGTGAGATAAGAAAAAGAGAAAATAAATTTTTAAATAAAATGTGGAGAAAAGTGAGATGAAAAGGAAAACCAGAAACTGAATAGAACCATCGAACAGAGACAAAAATACTGGAACTAAATGAAGAAAAGGAAAAATTTAATGCCTGTAGCATTTCTTATATGCCTTACAGAGATTATTCACTTGCACAGGCAAAACTTGTTCTTCTATGGTTGATAAAAACTAGATTTTGCTCAAGTTAGAAAACTTGTTTTCCCTAGGTTTCCTCGATAGGGATAAAAGAAGTAGAATTTAAACTACTGGATAAAAAGATTGACCAACCTGAAGAAGTTCCCTGAATATTCCCAGTCTTAACATTAATATTCTTCTGATTTATTTTGTCTTGGCAAAGGAGCTGAGAAGCAGCAGTGTCTGGAGACATTATGATTTCAGAGGCCAAGACTATCCATAAACCTTACAAAAGCACTGGAGAACTGCACAAAGCAACAGCATTATAGGCAAGATAAAACACATGCTTCCTTTCCCTAATGCATGCTCTTTCTGGCTCTGCAGATTGGCAATGAACTCGTTCTCCCAGACACTGTCTTTTTGGAGCACTGAAGACTATTCTTGGCACTTGAGGAATACATGCGCAAGCATGCTGGCCACTGAAATTATGAGCACAACTGAAGGAATGATATGTTCTTTCCCATTCTAGCAAGGATGTCTCAGGGACTCTATTGACTCTCATGCATTGAGACTAATTCTCACTCTGGCAAAGATCCATTAAACATACAACATTTTTTTTTTTGCCAGAATATAGCCAAAGAAAATTCTCATTGCTATGTGAGAGTACATGTTGCGTAAGAGGTACACAAACATGTACCTCGGGGGTACCTGCTTTTGGTTGTAACTGTAGTTCATTCAGAACTTGCAACCTACAAATCTGTCTCTACCTTTTTGAAAAAAAATGTAGTAGAAGTACAGTTTGTTGTGGAGCAACATAGGTTTAAGACTCCAAAGGCTTTCTATGTTCCTGTGCATAACATGCATAGGAAGGAAAAGATGATAAATAATTGCATTCTGCATTCATGTAAAATGATGTTAAAAGCCCAGATTGTGCCTAAACTCTTATAGGTTAAATCCTGACATGAAAGTAAATGATATTAACCCATTGTAAAGAACCTCATGAACCCTTCCTTGCCTCTCCATCTAGACATATAGAGAATAAACAAACACTGATACACTAGGAATAATTAAATGTAACTTTACAGCAGAATATGCATTTTTCTTTACTGGAGTGTTTATACACAATCACACACACATGCTCAGAGAGAGCATCCATATGAACCTTACCTTTCTTGTTGCTTAAAATGTTAGTCTTTAAAATTCAAGACAAGTTTCTGAATAAATCAAAATCAAAAACATTTAAGATGCTAGTTGAATCAGAAAAAGAAATATGATACAAAGAAGTGAAATTAGTCCAGAGATTTTTTTAAAAAATTTTCTTTAAATATACTGTTTTTCCAAGCCAAGGGGCTTGGATTTCAGTCTTCTGGGTACTCAGAAGAGACACTTCAAATTTAAAAGGTCTGATACCACTTGACTCTTTCTCTCCGAGTATAACAGTATCCTGGCACCTGTTCTCAGCCTAACACTGAGATCCCAGACACCATCACACTAACTCACAGAAGAACACTCCAATGGGCTGGAGGCTACTGGTTCCCCAGTTGTTGATTTTTTTAAGCCAGGACCTTACTTCTTGGATGGGTTAATGGAATTGTGTCCTTTCTTAACTAGGAATTCTACAGTTATTGGGACTGGAAGGGACATTCTCATGAAGAATGTTTTATTTTATGATCAAACCAAGAAAACCCCAAAAAGTTCCTGACCAGTTCTATCCAAACACAGCCCTGTTCAAGGAAGTCTATACAGTGCAAAGCTGTGAGAACATACGAAGACCTAACGCTCCCCAAACTTGCTGGTGTAGACTTCATTGTGGCTACTCAGGAGGAGACACCAAGGGCAACCAACACAGACCCCACACCCATACTACTAAACTATGCTTCAGAACATGGCAGCTGCACACAAAGTGTCTGTTCAAGATTTTCTCTGGCTCACACTAACTTTTGAACTACATCCAGAAATTAGTCAGCTAAAGGCTAGCTGGGACAGGCCAAAATCATGTTGAGGAACACACCAACACTTTAACAGTAGAAAGAGTAGTATCCCAGAGCTCAAGAATGTTCTTAGTCTCTGCTTAATTTTAGGCTACACATTTAGCCTGTAAGTCTTGCCATTAATGAAACTGAGCTTTGGACTAGGTCCTTAGAGGGCCAGTGACATTTGAAGGATGGGAGAGGGATGCAATCGATTTAAATATGCATTTGCAAATTTACAAAATATTATAAACATGTAAGGTAGTGCATCTATCTTCATCAGACTCTAAAGCTGTAAATACCAAATGTCATTTATAGATTAAATGATTTTCCTAAATCTAATTTGATATTAATACAAACCATTTGTCAATTCAACATGAAAGTTTCTATTTTAAACATTCAAAAATCATGGAATGCAAATGTTAGAGTTATCCCAGTGATTCATTGCACAAAACATAAATTAAGGTATAAACTGAACGGAAAAATTAGTTTGCCTGAGAAGTGTTGAAACAGATCTGTAACTGACCTGCTCATGGTGTTTTTACCTCTGCTTGTTTTTTAAGATCCCCTTTTTGGGGGAAAATCCTCTCACAACCCCACAGCTCCAGTAGCCTGATCTCCTGCACATGCAAAAATTTAACCGACATTAAAAAAAATTCAGCATGTGCAAGAGGGTTTTGACATGTGAATTCATAAGGAAAAAAGAAGTTTTATCTTTTTTCTGTTCCTGCTTACCTTCAGGAGTGATAGCTTCCAAATCATGGAATGGTTAAACACTCTCTACCTTTATCTTCGTTATCACTCAAAGACAGATCCTTCCAGATCTTCAAAGTAACTGGTGAAGATAACAAGATTGTCAACACGTATTTAAAGAAATTAAAGCGAACCATATCATCCTTAGATAAAAAGGAAGTTTTAAAAAGTAGCAAACACATGGCTGATTCCTTTTTCACCATGCTACAGGAGGATAAGTTATCACAGAAGGTAATATCAAAACAAATTTGAACACTTGTATTTGCTGTTACTGTTTTCAAATTAGAAACTTCATAATGTCATTAAGTCTTTGATAAGATGTGCAAATCAGAAAATGGAATTAAGAGCAGAGTTTTGGCAACCTATATTTCTCAGAATCTCCAATTTTGAGCTCCAAAAGGAATTGTCAGTACAGCCAGCAATTAAAAAGGAGTAACTCAGTTCAAAGTGACCCTTGTCATGTTCAGTCTACACATCTGGAGCTTGACTAAGGCAAGGGAAATGTCAGGCATAAGGCAATGAAGACCACCTCTGTCTCTGCCCCTGAGGCCATCATGGATAGTCAGCTCCATGGAGTTAAGCCTTCTATTTCCCTCTATTCTATTTTAAAGCAATTAAATACAGGAACCCTCCTCATCACCAGGATTTTCTTTCTTCACTAGTCAGCATCTGTTGATTCAAGAATTTGCTCTTCTCTTGAGAATGACTCCTGACTTTGAAACCAGACCAGACTTTTTTTTTTTTTTTTTTTTTTTTTTTTGACATTTTTAACACAGAGGACTTGTTTACTTATGTGTGAGTATGGGACAGATACATGCAAAGAACAATGCTGGCAACACACTCCCTAGATAGGATTCAGCTATTTTAGCATACAGCAACAGAACAGTTCTTCTATTAAGGTAGCTCCTTGACTTGAATAAGTTATTCTAGTAAAAGTAATCCATATTTTCTGGATTTTTCTAGCATAGTTATGGCAGGAGAAGGAATGCAATACAAGTAAAAATGTAAAGTGAAGACACAGGACAGAAAGCAGAACAAACAACAGAGTGACCCTTATAAACATCCATGAGAAATCCTCTGAGCTAAGCCTTGACTGCAATAGACTTGGAGTTATGAACAAAGTATGCATTTCTTAGTTTCATGTGTACATGGAAACATATTTTCAGCATTTATAATTGCATTACTTGATGACAGGTATCAAAGTCTGTCACTGAAATTTGGAGCTAAAACTCTTGTTTTTTCTCACTGAAGCTGCAGTTTGATTAGATGACTGTACTTATTGATAAATGGAATGAGCACTCAGGACTTCAATATTTTTCAAAACAAATATATATTGCTTCTTAGCATATTCTAACCTTTGGAGTACTTACCCAGGGCTTAGATATCAGTAATGTATACATCCAAGACTTAGGGTATTCTGTTGACTTTTAAAAATATGAAGCCAAGCATAACCAGGTTTTCGTGGCATAGATGTTTATCCTGTGCGATCTCTCCACAGGTCAGAAAATGTAAACATCCCCAAACCCAAAACCTGAAACATAAAAGCAAGAGACAGAAGAGGCATCTAAATATTTCTGCCTTGAAGAAAGAATGTCTTGTATTACATACCCTCATTTATGATCTATTCACTGCATATGAGAACTCTTTCATTTTTATAATGTCTATATTAAAATATAAAGGATTAAAAAATTGTAAATACAACAGAAGCTGACAATATGAAATGAAGGTCTAAACTACCACCTGTATTCATAAAAATATCAGAACAGGAGATAATAAAATCTCATTAATGTACAATGCTTCATATTGCATCTCAAATGACTTTCACAGCAAGAAACTTGCCCTATCCCTCTCCAAGCATCTGTGGTATTTCTAAACAGAAGGAAACATAAAATCAAATCATTCATACCACATCATTACATAATTTATTCTCAGTTATACCTTGAGAATGATTTTAAATATTCAATTAAGCTGCATTTGAATTTTACCAAAGATTATTTCAGTTCTTATCACCTTTGGATGCCTATTCAAAATGCTTACTGCTAAGGCATTAAATGTATCTTTCCATATTGTCACACTGACTGCAGGGTAAATGAGTCTGTGATGATTTCTCCCTCCAAGGCTCAGAATATTAAATTAAAATCTAAAAGAAACAACAACATTGTTTTCATATAACCAGGGGCCTCTCCAAACATAAAATACATTTGCATAGTTCCAGACTCACTGAGGAAGAAGTAAGTTGACTTATTCACATAAAAGCTGCAGTGATGTGTTCTTATATTCTGCCAAGCTACAAATCTGAAAATTTGCCTAAAGGTAAATTGGATTTTATCTATCTATAGCATTAATATAAAATAAATCTACATAGCTTTTTATTGATATTACAGTTTGGTTTTATTCTAAATTTAAATGACCTTTCATCTGACAGCACATTGCAGATTTTTTGTGTCTTGCTTCATCTTTTGCTTAAGAACAATATATACTTAAGTGGCGTTCTTACCTTTTAAAATGATACCTGCTTCTAATTAACAGCATTTAAATACAAAATTGCTCAAGAGTAACTAAACTGTGTTGATGCAACCCTTAAGTCATGACTTAAGTGTATGTTTCAGAGTAGGGCTTTCTTTTTTTTTGTCTGTGTAAGGACTGCAGAAGTGTTTGGGGTATGTTTGGAAATTAATAGCTAGCAGTTTTCTTGTTCATTAGAAAAAGCTTTCTTTTTAAAGTTTCCTTCATAAATTATCTGAATCCTTCCCTACATGGCCAATGAATTAGAACCATGTTGCAATATTGCATCATCTATACAGTTATAAAATAGATTTAATACAATCAAGAATAAATCATTGACAAATAAATTCAATAAACATGGTCTGAAGACTGAGTCTTGGCGGACATCACAGTCCATTTCAGCCAAGCCAGATTCCTTGCCCTGTAGAACAAATCTGTGTGCTCTTCTTGTTAAACAGTCATGAATCTGAGTTAAGTGACTTATCCTCAAGAGCATCATAGTCTTATCTCCTCTAATCAGCATTCTAGAGTCAATCAAATCAAATGCTTCTGTGAAAATTACAAAATACAGTGCCAGTACTTTGATTCTATCAAATGCCTGGTCACTGGCAATATTATTGTTAAAATGCCAGATGCCAAAATATATTATTTGCACAGTGAAGAATAAATGAAAGTCACAGATCTAAAGACTTGGGTTGAAATTCTGCCAATTAGAGGGATAGGAAGAGAAAAAGCCAATATATTTTTATTCTCTTACCTACTGATAACTAACTAAAATTAACGGAAATTACTGAAAATCAGCTCAGACATGGTCTTCTGGGAGTTGAGTGCAACATCAGGAATCACCCAGAGTAAGATGAAATTCTTCACATCGACCCTTACTTTGGCATAACTGAAAACGAGTTCACTTTTTCTCTTTCAGAAAGTGTTTCAACATTCCTGACTGGCTGCCCTGAACGAGAAAGAACATCAATTCTCCTAACAGCTACCAATTTTTTTGCCATGACTCTACTACAAAAAGGGTGAAGGCAATGCCTTTATTTTTCTCTTTGGTCAAAATCACAATCAGATAAGTTTCTGCTTGGCCAAACTGGGAAGAAAGGAAGGTAGAATTTTTTTTTATTCTGTACTGTAGGGAGCAGGCAGACTTTAGCTATAACTGACTAAGAGATTTCCAAGTAACTTTTCATAGCATTTTTCATTTTTCTCTAAGTTGCAGTTTAGATTTTTTATTGCACATTAAGCTATCTCGCCTAGAAAATAATCACTTGAAAATGATCTTCAGTCTGGGGGATTATGTATGCAATAGTTCAGCTACAGCTAAAATGGTCATAGCATCAACAATTCCTAAAGTTGGAAGTCCTGACAAAAAACATGGATCCCACAGTATCCAAAAGAGGTTAAGGAAAATCACATTTATGGGTTACATAAGTAGATTTCAGTAATTTTCTTTTGTAAAGAAAAAGTATAATGCTGAGTCTGGAATTTACCTCCATTAAAATCCCTGTCACTGAGAATGGAAATTAATTCTGTACCTTTACAGTGTTTCAGTGATGCACTTTTAAAATTTATTTTGTTTTATATTTGGAGAGTTTTTAAAAATATCCTATCCTGAAATTAATCAAAATCCTCATCAAGTTCATTTTTATTTTTTTTAAAAAAATAAACTTTTTTATTTGTTTTTAAAAGAAATTACAACTGTAGCAAAATGAAAATGTCATCAAAGTTTACCTGAGAGCAGAATGTTCCCCTTCAGCTGTCTGAAAGGTCCTGGAAATCTATACATTACTTCTAAAAGATACACAAAAGTAACTAAGTAAATAAACTTTAGAAAATTAGTTGTGACCCTCATATGTGAATGAAAAATATAGTAAAAAAATTTGCAGCTCTATTCCATTATGAGGGAAGGGTAGAAGCCAGGCAGGATACATTAATGCCTTAAATAGCAGTAGACATACATTTGGGCAAATAAATTGTGCCCATCTTGTCAAAAGACCCAAAATTCACTATAAATGAGTTCACAACTTCACTTATTTAGAGGTTTTCTGTCTGAAGAAAGACTTAGACAGCAAATAAAAAGAATGCCAAAATGTATACTGTTAATTTACTTTTTCCTACTGTCTCATTTTGCATCCTTCATCATGAACACCTGACATTCTATCATAAAGTATGAAGCTCTTCTCATTCACTGCATATGGAGGTCGAGAACCTTCGCAATATTTTGAATTTCTATCTTAGAACAGGGCATGTAACTTCGTCCTTGTCATTCTTCTACTGAGCAAAATAATACTTATGTCTTTTTAGCTAGTCTTTAGTCGTAGAGCATGGCTGGGATGTAAGAGCACCTCCTGGCTCCTAGTCTGGATGATCTTTGTTCCATCCTATTTTAGCATGAGTTGTGGGAACCCAACACTGCAGCCTTTCCCCTTTTCTCTGGTTTTCATGGGAAGGAAAATGAAGAGATCAGGCTGGATGGAAAATACCATAAATCCCTCAGTCCGAACAACAGATCACCAGAAGCCAAGACAAATTTGGGGCCTTAAAATTTTTAACTCCTTATTCTGTTTCTGTAATATATAGCTGTATGACTGAAAACAAAGGCTAAATAGTAGGATTCTCATGTATGAATGTGTTTTATTTGTTGCAGTAGTTATCTAATTAAAAACATTCAGAATCGATATTTAACGCTCTAAGCTAAGCACGTTTACATTATTTCAGGAATCTGATCTTTAAAAAGCAAACTGAAGAGAAATTTAGCATATATTGGCAAATACTGTATCAGGAAATGGTCACATTTGCCTGTGAGTCTATCAGATTTAAAGTGCCTGCAGCAGAAAATCATGGTAACGTTTTACAAGCTGGTTTATGCTGTAAAATCTGTATTCACATAACTGAAGAAGACTGACAATATATCAATGAACCCTCCAATATATTGCTCTGTGTGAGTTTAAACCAAGCTTAAAGTTAGGAAGTTATCTGACTAATGATAAAAACGGAAGTTCATGGTCTGTGTTAATATATGATTTTCTTTAGATATACATCTTGGAAATAAAATATATACTTTTCGTTAGTGTGAACTTTTGGACCACATCTTCTTTGCTAACACCTACTAGTTGAAGAAGGGTAGTCTTGGATACACAGTTAAATTTAGGGTTTTGATATGGCACTGAAATACAGTATTCCACAGTCACAGTTCCTATGACTTATATCTCTAAGTCCACTCATCTGAAATTTACAACATTCTACCACATCAGCAAAAGAAAATATTTGGAGTTGACTGTATGCAGTACCAAATATTACTATTATTTTTATAATGTACACTTTCAACCAGATACCATCCTCAGATATGAATCTGCAGCTGAAAATACCTTATGAGAAAGCACAAACTAGATTTTTAAGGTTATAGAGTAATGTATTTCACATATCTGAGGCTCAGATACAGCTGGGTGTTGGTTTTTTTTTTTTTCTTTGGATAATAATCGCCAGTACAATGTTCTGTCCATAAAGATCTGTTAAAAATTTACCAGGCTATGATATTCATTATCATAACCTTTCAAGAGAAAGCTCAAATGTTAAAATGCAGCTAGATGCATACTGGCAATATATCACTCTGTTCTAGTAAACACATATATTTTATTTTATTTTTTAGATTAGTTTCATCTTGAAAATTACAAATTGGATTAGGAGGTTTGATATGATTGGAAAACAGATTGACAGTCTACTTAGCATTTTTATTAGTCGTGTAGATTATCTATAGGCTATAGATGACCTCAGTCAACTTAAAATTCTTTAGGCAGCGAGACACAAGCAACATCAGCCAATCATAAAAACAGGTACTTGATTATTAGGTCTCAAGATGTGTCAAATCAATACACTGTATCACCTTCAAGGCTAGATATAAGAAGGCGTCTGCATCTTTTGTAACTTAGGAAGCTGAAGAAAAAACGTTAAAATAAAAATCACAGTTTACATAAGTTCTATTTAATACAGGTACCTATATTATTGTCATTTCAGGTTTTTGATACAATTATCACAATTTTTACTCTTTGAATCTCTTTGAAACCCAAAGAAATATAAGTCATAAATGTATTAAATAAAAACTTGAAAGGATCACACTGTTTCTACCATCTCTTTGTCATTACTATATATGTATCTAGCATTAAGTGGTCTCTTCTGATTCTGATTGCAAAAAGAAATGGTTTAATATGACCAATGTACGGTAATACATCAAAGGACTGTTATCATGCTTAACTGATGCCATTGCACTTTGTGATCTAAAGTTTAAGGGAAAAATACGTAACTTGGAGATTGTGATTATGCTGTACTTAAACTGCACTTGTATTTGCACAGCCGGCCTTTACCACTACTTGGCTATCAACTTCACCCTATTGTCTGCTGACCTTTCTATCATATCTACTTTATTTAGGAAACAGGGAACCAAGACTCTCAGTTCTTTCTAGAATTAGCTCAAGCAAAGGAGTAGAAAGTGTAAAGTGTGAAGTTAATGAAATTCCAGGTATCTGGATCCATGCTTAAGGAAGTTACTCAGAGGTAGAATCTACTTACCGTTCTGAAGCAACATAATTCAAAATACAGTTCCTCTACAGGCTAGATAGTATTAAGCCTACGTCTTACAGTTACCAAGACTGAGTGAAGGGACACAAATCCTTCTTTAAGATTACCTTACAAAAAAACTTTATCTTTGCATGCTTCGGCTGTTTCTACAGGATGGATCT
This sequence comes from Strix aluco, assembly GCF_031877795.1. NCBI lineage: Eukaryota > Metazoa > Chordata > Aves > Strigiformes > Strigidae > Strix > Strix aluco. The sequence continues at coordinate 33,886,788 of NC_133931.1, forward strand.
TAAATGTTTCACCATAAAAAGTGCTTCCACATGACCACAGTATATTCCCCATGGATGAACTGCAACCTTGAAGCTGCAATAAAGATGAAACAAGACACATCTGTGCCATAGTCATGATCATAATATGAAAGGCTACTCTATCACACCATTAATAACTATGAATTTATTTTTAGGGTCCTTGTCAGATGTTTCAGTGATTTTTCATGTACATTTTTCCATTTAACTTACCAGAAGATATTTTTCTGAATTTGTTAACATTTTTCATTTCTAAAATTAAAATTGATTTGGAGGATAAAATTGTGAAAAGTATATTCAGAAAAGTAGCAGACATCTTTATCATAGTAGGTAATATTTCTAAGCATGCACGAAATGTTATTCTGATCAAACTACTTGTATGAGAAAATATCTGCCTGATATTCATCAGGCAGATATTTTCCTCCTGAAGTGAGGGACCAAACCAAAGTGACCTGGAAGCATAGTTTGAATAAACATTACTTATAAAGACAGTAAAAGACCAAATGCAATAATACTTCATTCACTGACACAGGCTGAAAACTGGCCACACCTTTTCCTCAAAAGAACTTTATTCAGGACTTGAAATAATATTTTGAAAATGTTTCTACTTGTCAAAGTACAGCTTTAGTCAATCTTCTTTCTTCCTAGTGGATTCTTACTAGTGAAAGGAAAAATCCTTAATATTCAGAAACTTTTTTAATACCTGTGCACCAAAGACCTTTAGAGACCAAAGTAGCATGCTTAATATCCCAGCCGACAATTTTGGAATTTGTTTGTTTACTTTATGGAATACTGCCTGAACTACAGGCCATGAGTAAAGCTTTTTCTGCTTCAGTCATTCAGTTATCCCTTTTGTAACAATGCTGGAACTGAGGTGACTTTGTACATAATGTATCACACTTCGAAAAGCCTATGCAAGTCAATTGTACTTGTTTTCTTATTGTTTGATATATAGATTCTCAAACTAGAATACTGTAACTCTTATTCGTAACAGAATTAACTGTTATTCTGAATATAAATACATATTGTAAAGCAACATGGTGTTTGAGAACTTTTTTCCTCCTCTTGCTTAATTAAGTCCCGTAACTCCTAATTAACACTTCCTAAAGCTTTAGTTTGTCTAAGGTAGTAAGCCTTAGAATTTCAAGGGTAATAGGTGCTATGCTAATTGAAAGGATAGTTACAAATGAGTTGCTAAGGGATTAGCCCAAGAAAAGCTAAATACATTTAGGAAGGATTTATGGTAGTTTTCTATACAGAAAGATTCAAAGAATCTTAACTGTCTAGAAACTAAAAATCAAGCAAAAACGAACTGCTTTACACCCGACTTTTACTAATATGTATCTCTTCATCCTTTCTGTTCACTACCTTTGTTGGAAAAACAAACACATATGCCATAATTGCCTAGATACAAACATGAGGTTTAACTTCTGCAACCTTTAGCGAATCTTTTTGCCTGATTTACTCTGGCTAAAGCTAACGCAAACTGAGATATGAGGGGCTAGAACTTTCTTTCTCTGTTGAATACAGATTTCTGCCAACGAGCTAGCTTGTTCTTTGTTACAAGTTTTAAGATAATTTCTCCTTGTTTCCTGCTGCCAGGAAGTATATATATATATGTATATATATAGTTATATATATACATACACGGAAAGATATTGTTTTTTCTGAGAGATCCTGAAGACCAAGCTGCCATGTTGGATTGGCCAGTTCATTGGTAATGTCCCAGCATACCTTTCAAGTGTCCTACAGAAATGCACTGAAGTACATGACATAGCAAGAATTGTCTAGCGCACAGATCTAAGGGTCTCCATGCTCCTGGAAACTTCTTACTGTACTTAAGAATATTCTGGTTATTTAATTACTGTTAAATCTCCTAAAACAAATCCTGGGTCATCACATGATCATATATAATATTTTGTCTTTTTTTACTTATACGTCCTACTCCTGATTGGATTGGATGGAGATTGGATTGTTCTGTTGGACATGTGGATTAGCACCCTGGATTCAGGCTTTTTTGTGTACCATTTTATGAAAGATATCATATGAATGGCCTTATTAGGAATCTAATAGCAGATAAATTCCACATAAGTTTGCACTGTCACTTTTGGTTTTCTCCTCTACCAGACTTCTTCATGATACTTCACATTCATTGATTTTGTATTCGAATATAAGTATGTTGCGTTAATATACTATTGCAAACTACTTTAGAGTACTTGGAAATGAACACATTACTTTTGGTGACCTATGTAACATCTTGTACTGCCCCTATCTCATTCCTCGTTCTTCCTGGTGTTGATAACAAAGTCAGTTAGTCAATGACTAAGGCTAGTTTGGCCTGACTGGTATTTTGTGAGACAACTTATTTTCTCTGGTGAGTTCCTAGCTTAGGTTTCTTCTTCCAGCAACTTAGCTTCTGATCACTGACCCCAGTTGATTTACTTCTTTTTAGTAAACAGACCACAATAAGGTCTCTCCAAAACCTTCTCTTCTGCAGGCTAAACAACCTCAACTCAGCTTTTTTCATAGCAGTGATGTTCCAGCACATTGATCTTTTTTGTGACCCTCCTCTGGACTTGCTTTAACAAATTGACTTTTTTTTTTTTTTGCATTGGGGGGCCTAGAGCTGGATGCAGTACTCCAGGTGGGGTCTCACAAGAGTAGAGGGGAGAACCACCTCCTTCAACCTGCTGGCCACTCTTCTTTTTATGCAGTCCAGAATATGATTGGCTTTCTAAGCTGTAAGTGAACATTGCTGGATCACGTCCAATTTTTCATCTACTGCTATCCAAGTCCTTCTCTGCAGGGCTGTCCTCAATCTATTCATACCTTAGTCTGCACTGATACTTGTGATTGTCCCAATCCAGTTGCAAGACTTTGCACTTGGCTTTGTTGAGCTTCATGAGGTTCACCTGGGCCCACTTCCCAAGCCTGTCAAGGTCTCTCTGGATGACATCCCTTCCCTCAAGTATATCAAATACACCACTCAGCTTGGTGTCATCCACAAACTGAGACATCTGAAGATAACGGTACAGTAGGATAAACACTGAAGAAAGATCCCCTCCTGAAGATAGTGTATGACCTAAGATGAATACTGTTGGGAAGAAATGAACTGTTTTCTCACTATGCCCTTATCATTCACAGTCTGTTCCGTAAGCCCCTGGGAGCCCCAGAGACCCACAAATTTTCACACATACCTCCTGATTCTTTCATACTTAAATAATATATTATTTGGTTTTTAGTCCCTGGATATACAATTTTTTTGTCTTCTTTGTTCTCTCATTCTATTTTAGATGTTTGTCTGACAAAATTTATGGTTCTTTCTACTGGGTTCACAAAGATAAGATTTCCAACTTGGCTCAAGTAATCTTGCAGATTTTGCCATTTACAAATACTGACTTTTGTCTTACATTTTCTGCTGAAGTAAGTCATGCTCTCCATAATTCTGTTATAACACAGTCAACATATGTCTATCCTGAGTCAAAATTTAATTTTCCTGATGTTTGATATTAGGGTCATTTTGACTAATTGTGCTATTAAAAGAAACAACAAAACCCCCAGTGAAAAATCCTTTCTGTAATTTGATGTCATAGTACTTGGTTTTGGTTTGAGTCTTATTCCTTCAATTTTGAAATAATTTATATCGTGGTCACTTCTGTTTAGTGGTCCCAATGTTTTCAGACAATTCCTGTATGTTATCACTTCCAATTTACTCCTTTTGTATGCTTTTAGAATTCATAATCCTAGAAAGAAATGGTTTAAAGGATCACACATCTTTAAGCCTGGATTGTTGAGGCCCTGTACTGATTTAAGTGAATCAGACTATTATTATGATTTAATTATCAGAAATAGTGATTAATACTAATAACAAATTAGTAACATCTTTGAGCTTCTTTATTGCCAAGCATTCAGTATTGTTTTCCTAATGATAAAGTCAGTAACGCAATACAACTTGTTTACTAACTTTTGAACTAACCTGTAATATACAGATTTTCATCTTTGGAATCCCCTTCACTGACACCTTTCCTTACTTTACATTTTATACAGTACTTTGGGAAGAAGTATTTCTTTCTTTTTTCTGTTTTCTGTCAACTACACAGCATAATTTGTTCTTTTGCTGTCCTGATGTTCCAGTGGTCATTGTAATTCATAATTACTATTATGTATATTACCTTCCATTGCTTGGTTCATTTCCCACTGTACCACATTTCAGCTCACCTTTTTATTTTATTATTTATGCATTGCCTATACTGAAGCAATAAGTAAAGCCTCCACCCCCTATCTTTGAAGTATTCTGCCTGGTTCTGGGTTGGAACCAACACTTTACCCTTGTGCAATTGGGAATTCCTCCTTAATTTTATTAACAAAGCTCTGGCCTCTTCAGCCTTGATCATAAATATTACACCTGCATCAGTCTCTAATAGTGTCTGCCTCTGGCAAAAGGGAATACTTTATAATGTCTTCCTACTACTTTGCATACTTTTTAATTCATTATTATGTTTTTTCTAACAAAGGCAAAGGCAAGCTTTTATTAGTTGAAGCTATTATTTCAGCATGGATGATGATATGCTTATAGGGAGATAGATTTATAATCTGCAAAAAATAACAGTGTCATTCCTATTCAATAGTAACAATAAGGAATGCTAAAATGGATTAAGGAGTTTCTTCCAATTAAAAAGAAATTTAGCATCAATAGCTTTATGTCTAGGCTTTAAAGTATTGTGGGATCCAAGTATTATGGATGAAGGACAAAATGCAATTTAAAGTGTTATTCAATATAAGATCCCTTTATTACTGCAGTTTAACATTTGAAATGCAGTTTTTGGCTGATAGAAAGAGACACTCTAGAAGCCAAGTTGCTTCAAATGTATTTCATATAGGCAGAGACCAAAATCCTCCATGAATTGCTACAGACATTAAAAAGTTTCTCAAGCAGCTGCTTTGTTTATAGCTCTCAGACACTTTATCATGTTGTTTTTTTTAATGTACGATAATTTCTGAGCATCTTTATCATACAGCATGGGAAAATAAGCAAGCGCAGACTGTGATGTAGGAGGAAGGATATATAGTAATCTAAGAATTTCCACCTATCATCTCAACTTCACAGTGAATGGAATGGACACTGCATAAGCAAGCAATGTTGTTTGAAAGTCCTATTAATATTTTAGAAGTCTTAAGAATTAATGAACTGTCTTATGGTGAGTGTCATCTTCCTTTCTTTTCCAGTATTGATACATATAGCCACCATGCTGAGGGTTGTGCTCGTAGTATTTATATGCTGAGGAGGGACTTTTCAAAGATACATGCAAAAAAACCCTCAGAACGCCTCTCCTTTTGCTTGTTCCTTTCTCATGTACTTTTTTTAAGAGGACTGAAAAATGACTAAATATTCTCCCAATTAAATTGATTAAGCTTTTTTTAAAAACAATTTTATTCATTTTATCACAATCTCACATCAGCAAAGCTTATTAAATAGCAAGGCTTTGATAGTTCAAATTATTTTTGTTAAAAATATTTTTTCTGTTATGTATTGTGAGTAATACTGTTACAATTTAGGCATACACATTTTTAGTAAAGCATGCCGCGGCATTTCTACTTTGTTTAAAAATACAGTGGAGTTTTTTGGCTCCACCACCATTAAAAGAAACTTAAAATCAATTTTATTCTATGTGGAAAATGTATATCTCCTGACATTTAAACTTAAGACATAGCCAGTAAGTTCACATTCATGTGACAGCACGGTTCAAATTGATGAAAACAGTGTATTCCTTGTGTCATTGTAAATATGATAAAAATCTGAGTATAATAAAGAAAAAATGGGGAGGTGTGTTGCTGCAAGCACTAACAAAGGAATTTTTTTTTCTTCAGCTAGTTAATGGAATTCTAATATTTTTACTGTATAAGTCATTATTAGTGTTTAAGGTAGTGGTTGTAAAAAAAACAAAGCAAAATAAAAAACATTTCAGAAACAAATGAACCATGTATATTTCAGTCATGTATTTATAACACCTGTAGTATACCAATATGCCTTTTAAATGGGAATAGATCAGTAAACATATGCAAAAAAGCAAATGGACATTCATTTGAAGTACTTAAGACATAAAAGTAACCTATTTTTGAGGTATATATGCAACTATGACTTAATTTAGGCAACAGCAGCTATGGACATTCTATGTCTTTGATTATCAGGCCACATGAAACCACAAAACAAGACAGAACAACAAGTTATACATGAAAAATTAAAAGGAACAACAGGAATAGTTCAGCATGAAACTAGACATTTTAATAGAAGATCATCTGATTTTTTACAATGAGCACTATTTAAAAATTCCACCTGTAGGCCAAATCAGTCTCCTATGATCCTGTTAGGTTTGACACTTGAACATCACTTTAGGATTTTCCTTAGAACAAAAGAATAAAAGCCATTTTAATCAACTCTTCTTCTTTTTAATCAGTGCAACATACGTTTCATGAACAATTTATGGCACTCAACAAAAACATGGGACTTCTTTCAGATTTCTGAAAAACAAAAGAAAAAGGTATCCTAAAAGAGAACACCATCACTATGGATAGAAAACAGCCAGAATATGGTAGGATATGAGCAGGCATAATTGCATGCTTTGATATTTATGATGAAAGACCTGAGCTGAAAGAAAAATGACAAAAATGCTATCTTAGCCTTTTATGAAACAAAGAAAACCTGAAGGTCGTGCAATAGTAATTTTCATCATTCCTTCCAAAGCCTTGGCAAGCTTTGAAAATTCATATGTAATAGCAGCTAGCTTTTCTAAGTGAAAGTGCTTTGAAATCATCTTGGGATATACAGTATATAAAAGAAACCTTCATATTTCAACTGCAACAAAAGCAAAATTATATTTCAGAACATTAAGCTGATTATTTTAAATTATGTTGTCTTACCTCTAGAAAAATCTTTCATTACACTGTACAATTAATTTTCTTAAACTCAGAATGTTCTGCTGTGTATATTAATTTTAAAAGAAATTACTTCTCTAAATTAGGAAAAAGCTCTTAAAAATCACAATTTATTCACTAAAATGCAACAAAACATGTCTGGCAAAATCCATTGACAAGCACAAGAATTGCAGGCTAGGAATTCAGAATAAAAAAGGATGTTTACTGTGAGATTTGTACAGTTGCATGGCATGCTGAATTTAATTTCAATCCAAATTGCCCTATGTATAAAACAATGGTTAAATTTAAAGATACTTATAATCTCAAATTTAAGGCCACCTAAATTGTCTTTAAAGTAGAATCATATTCTACCTAATGATATTAATTTCTCATCTTCTGAATTTATTTTACCAATAAATCGTTCTCTCTGAGTTTCTGCATTTGTTTGGACTATTGGTTCTTTTTTCTGTTCGTCCCTGAAATAGAGGTTGAACACTCTTTTAAGCTGTAATATGACCTCAATGCCTGCTTCCTCCCATTGAGACTGAACCCCCAGCGGCAGGAGAAAATATGAAAAAATAACCATCTCAGGGTGAAAAAAAAAAATCTAATAGTAAGAAACTATTCCAAACTTCAGAAAAAAAGTAGTATGTCAATATAAAAATAAAAAGAAATCTATCCAAGCTTCTGATTTTCCTTCAGTATCACCCATTCTGCATGAATTTCCTGTTTTTTTTCTTCTTTTTCTTAGTGGTGTTTTAGGAAGCTTACTTTTTAAGAACATGGAAAGGCACAAAAATGGAATTTAATGACCCAAACAAATTAAACATTCTGCCTTTCCTGGAAAAATCAGAAGAAAATGTGTTAGTTCAAATAAAATAATTTTTCAGAGGTGACAAAAACAAAGTAGAAGCCTTTGTCATGTCTGGTTTCTTGGTGGTTTTTTTTTTTTTTTTTGAAAGACTCTTCATATTTTCCCCTCTAGACTATCATTTAGACTGCACATGTGGGCAAAACAGTCCTGCATTGTGTAGCATCCGAAAACTTCTTTACTTCTCCAGTATTTCCTGGCCATATAGATGAATCATGTTTAGTTTTAAGATGTTAACTTTTATACTTTTTTCCTCTGATGTAATTTAGACTTTCAGAACTGAGAGACCACGTATTAGAAGTTATCTGTTCTTCTTAATTAATGTTAGGCACAAACCCGCAGAGTGCTTGGCTGGGTACAATTGCACAATTGGATGTGCAGGATGAACAATAAAGTGCAGCTTAGATCCTTGGACTAAACCACCAAGAAAGAATTTTTGCTAGTGAAGAATGGAGGGAATGCTGCAAAACCATGGTTTAAAAATGGGGGCTATAAGGGCATTCTGTGGGTTTTAAGGTTCTGAGAAGTGAAACAATTAGTTAGGTTGAACTCCTACAGTCAGTGAGACCTAGATCCAAATTCTTATCTTGGAAATTCTACATTTAGATTACTAGAAGTGAGGCCAGAAACAAAAAGAACTATTTTTTGGTTGGTTTTAAAACTGGTATTTTACACATGTAAAGCCAAAACATGAGGAACCTAACAATCATTCAAGGAGAAAAAACAATACGTGACGATATCTACTGATGACAATAAATATAGAGCCTGACAGTATTAGAAAGCTAAGACAAGTCTCTGCACCCTGAGATAGCAAAAGATAGTTAAGTATAAATTCAGTGGCATAGGTGTCTTAGACTTGCTCTTTTAAGCCATGTTTTGATTCTCAGCTTTTTAGGTTTTGACCACCTTCTGGAAGACAAAGGTTTCTTGGCAGCTGTGGAGGTGTGACTTCTGCTGTTATCTTGTTTGCCTTTTCTTGTCACTCTGCTCAGAAGATGAAGGAGCAGCTGCTTAAGAACCAGCCTGCCTCCTTTGTCTCTGCATTCTGAGATTTCTATCAATTTAGACTTTTCAGAGGAAGTCGATCATTACAATTATGCATTCTTTAGCCCTTCAGAAAGTATTATTTCTTCAAAATCCAGCACTGGCAGGTTGTTAAAAAGCTTCTCTTATAAATGCATGATTAGGAATTGAGAGAATTTGTTATTCTTAAAGTTGTTAATGAATACTGCTATTAGCGCTACTGCTAGCATTTATAGTGGTAGCTGTGTTGATTCTTATATTGGTGATACCTAGGGTTCACAAGATAATACTCTGTTGTATTAGAAACTATGAATACATCAGTATTCTCAAGATCATCTCAGTGAAATGCAAGACTACTAACAAGTGGCTACAATAAATGGATTGGAGGAGCACAGGGGAGTGAATAGACATCATTTAAATGTCTGTCCCAATATACAGCTCCTGAACTGTCCTCTGGAGGCAGCTATTTCTCTTCACTGGTTATGTTAGATCACAGAAGTTTACACTATGTCAGTCCCAACCACTGGCATCAGAGTAGAATAAAATCTTACAGAGGGGTATGTAAGGATGTAATGTTTCTATTAACATGGCACTTTACTGAGTGAATATATTCTCTGAATTCTCTGAACATATTCAATACTTGTAAGAGTATCATAATCTTCTGTATTTCTGTGTCTGCTAATACGGATTCAATGGCACAAGATATTTCTGTTATTTTTTTTTTCAGCTTTTACTGTAAGAAACTGGCTCTGTCTTTGCTCTACTATTCTTTTTGCTCTGTTACAGAAAAGCTGCTAGGTACTTATTGGGATACTTAGCAGCCATAACCATCTCCTGTGCAAGTTCACTGCAGTTCCCAACAGTGACGTACGTCTTCTACTGCTGTGCACAAGCTGGGGGGGCCACTCTGGAGAGTCTGGTCTGGCAACCACCTTTTAAATTTCCACTGGAGTTTACTACAGTTCATGAGCTACAGATTTTATGAGATGCAGTTAGGTATTCTGCATTCTCCATCTTCCCTCCACTGGAACTATGGTGAAGCATCTCTTCCCTCCTTCAAATATTTTTAAGTTCAGGAGATCAGAGCATCTAGAATATTATTTCTTTTCACAAAAAAAAATCTTGTATTTTTTTCCTCAAAAATGACCAAAACTGAATCAGACTGAAGATTGGTCCATGGCATCATTGGCTCCATGTGACACTGATCTTTCTTCTATCAGTTTTTAAAATTATATAGGTATTAAATACGCAAATGGGATTTCCTGGAATCTTCTAAAACTCTCAGGCACCATGCTTTTGGAATATAAACTTACGGGGTCATCTTGTCCACATTTTCAGCTGCCTAAATACTTTAAATGATATAGCAGTAGTTGCCTGAAGAAAATATCCCTTGTCACTTGATAAAGAAAGTCTGTCCAGGCAGCTAATCAGGATGAACCCCAAGCTCTGCTGATTTTCAGTCACCTCCATTTGGTTTTTCATAAAAATCATAGACATAAAAAACATTCTGCTATAAGATGTCATAGAGGTGTTTTTTTTTTTTAAATAAGAAATTTGTCATTTTTACTGAGTGTGCACTTCCCTCTGTAGTTGTCTGAGTCAGTTAAAGTTTTTGTTTATTTTGCCATGGTGAATTACTTTCTGTAGCAGTCAGTGAAAACTCTTGTAAATTTTAGAAAGAGGTTACACCAATATATCAACACCTTTAACTGATATAACTGTGTCTATGCTATATGATTGCATTATTTCAGCCAGCTTTATCTGCAAATAGCTATAGGAGTGGTGAAAACTAAGTGTAAAACAGTTCTTGTAATAGAACAGATTTGCTTGGTCAAGGTTTTGGTCAAAATTATATATAGATGTGGTGAGTTTAAATTTGTAAATCTAGCCTAAAATGCTGAGAGATTCTTCAGAACAACTAATGGAGTCCAGAAATTACAGATATAAACTGGAGCTAAAGCATCAGTTGTAGTCCTGAGCTAAACAGGACACAATAATTCATTGCTAGTAGAAGAGTTGTGTATATGGATGAGATAGGCAGTATCAGCTTACTGCAGGAATTTAGAATTCTTAAGACTTTTACCTGTATGTCAGATTTTCTTGAAACTGGTTGAAGATTTCAAAATTATCAACATGATTGACAGATACACAGGCAATTTGATCACAATAATTTTATAACCTTAATGGGAACAATACACAGTGTTATAAAATACTAGTGATTTTTTTCAAAATCATATTTCTCAGATTTTGGTTTTCATTAGGAAAATATATCCTCAAATGTGAGCTGACTGTAAGTGATAAAAGAATCTGGGAAGATCTTGGAACAACAGCTCTGGACAATGTAAACTGTCACATTTTGCTCTTTGGAAAGGAGACACATAATCATCTGAGACTACAGGATAAATCTTTACCACAGGCAAAGAGGACTGGAGAAAAAGAAAGAGATGCAAGAGAGACTTGACTTCACCTAAACACTGGCAAATCTTGGACACACAAGAGGAGTGAGATGATGTTCTACATTTTTCAAAGACTTGCATCTAACAAATAATTCTACAAAAAATAATTACATGTAGGAACTGTTCTTCCTAAGCTTTGGTTGCTTCTGTCAGGGTTGAACTAGAAGCTAATAGACACTTCAGCTGCTCTAGGTTTCTGGAGAACCCTATATGAGTGACAGAAGGTCTGCAGAATAGGGGTCTTATGGCTTAGAGGATGATGGCAGTAAAATTATCATTTAGGATTGATGCTAAATAAGTTTAGGATGAATCACCCGACGTTACCTTAGCCACCCTCTATATTCAGTGAAAAGAAATAAGTATCTCCAAAGGGCAGTTCAGTTGACCTAAGACTCAAGCACTCTGAAGGTGTTTATCTCCCTCCATTGATTACTTCTGTGCCTAGAGTGACTAGGGTATTAATTTAGTAACCACATCTAGGTGAATAAAATTCGGTCTTAATCTCCTATTTAAAAGAATTTTTTTTCCCTAAAATGCACTGATACAACCACTTCTATTCTTGGGGAAATAAAAACTTAGGTGATATACTTTTTTGAGTAAGTCTGTATTATACAGGCATCCAAAGAAAAATACATACTTATTTGGTTACTTATCTGAGAAAACTTGAGTCCTAATTTAAATATTTCAAAAAGGGATGATTAAGTTAAGTATTTGACTTGTTTTAGAGCTTCTTTCAAGCACTACATAACTATTACACAATTATGATCCCACAGGGTCTAAAGAGCGACCAAATAACTCCTCCTAATTTTCAAATCAGAGGCTATTCACAAGGTGGGGGTGGGAAGAGGAAGCCTGTGGAGAGAGCTATGAAAGAGAAATCCAACATTAGTTTTAAAAGGAAGAACTTTTCTATTTTACAAAGAGAGAGAATAAATAATTTGGAAGGGTTGGTAGGTACAGCATAATTATCATAAAGACCCACCTTTCTGTATTAATACGTTTCTTGGTCAAAAAGCTCAAAACCAACAGAACAAAGCAAAATAAAAATAAAACCAGCCTGACATCTTTTTCAGCATTAAAAAAAAAAAAAAAAAAAAGAAAAAAGGTAGTATTGCTGAGAATTCTTGGTTGTTTACAAACTCAACATTCAAATGTTTTCATCAAAAGCTTATTTCAGACAGCAAATGAAGTAATCTTTTTGGAAAGAAATAGGGTTTTATTCTCATGAGATTCCCCCACAGAGAGGTGGCCACTTCCTTAAATCAGTCAGTCAGGTATGATGATACCTCAAATCCCAACTGCTTGAAGCAAATAAATAATAAATGAAGATGGTATTTGAGTCTGAAAAATCATCCATGAGGTCGAGATCCTTCCTTTTGGTGAACTCTGTAAGATGTGTAGTGTAGAAGCAGAAGCTAAAGGTTAGGAGCTTGACCATGCACTGCACTTCGGCGTGTAAGCTCAAAAGTGGCTACTAACCATGAACCAAACACATCATTGAAGGCTGTTTTTTTGTGTTTCTTTTTTTTTTTTTTCCCCTTCATGCCTTATAGTCTAAGGTTTGCTTTCACTCCAGGGGAGTAGAAAGTCAGAAAATGCAGGAAAGAAAAGTTAGCATTCTTTCTGAGAACAAACCTGCTGCTAAGCTGGTATTTTGTATTGATTTTTCCTGAAGCCTGTAATCTTGAAAGCTTGTAACAGAGGATGAGGTAAATATCATTTTATTTGCTCAAATAGGTTTAGATTAGATTGAGATGAAAAACTAGAGACAGGCCAAATTAGGACTGAAAGCAGCAATTACAGATTATTGTTTCCAGCAGTAACTAGAATAGGTTATTTCACTGATAAAAAGGCTTGCTGAAAGAAAGAATAGGTGATTTTCCTTCAAGCCTTAAAATAATATCAAGAGAAGAATAGAAAAGGAAAACATAAACAGAAATTCATAAGAAATTTGTTATGTTGCATGTTAAAAAAGTTAGGCTACCTGTAGAGTAAATTAGCATGTGAATTATTGAACTTGCTTCAAACACACAGCTTAACAACAGATCCTCAGAATACATACTTCTGAATATATACAATATGGGTGCTTAGCAAGCTAGTAATATACTTTTCATTGTGTACATTTTTCTCATCTTGTTGAAAAACAAAGCACACCATTCAGCCTGAAGGATAATAATAAAAATCAGCTCTTAAAAGTAATTCCTTCGATAAAATAGTTTCTGAGGGAAAAAAAAAAAATGTGTACAAAAGCGTTCAAATGATACTGACAATAAGGCATGGAATTTAAAAGGCTTAACCATGTCTTATCTTAGAGTCTGTTTTATTTCTTCATCTTCTGAGCACTTCAAACATATGAGCTGTTATTCCATCTTTAGATCAGTAACTTTGAATTGTTCTACCTGTCATTCTGCAGTGACTAGCACAGCTAGATGTCATACAATGATTGTTTGCACTTTCATTCTTTCACATTAAATGGCAATCATCCGGTCCTTTTGATTTGTTTCTTTTATTTAGCCCTGAAGTTTTTACACTAGAATCTCATTAAAGCTGAACTAGTGTACTCCTGTCAAAAAACTAATGGAAAAAAGTTTAAAAGAGAAATGTTTCACCTATATTGTCACTTACTGGTGGAGTTGCATTTATCAAGATTTGCAGAGTTTACTTCTTTAGTTTACGTTCTTTTGGCCTCATTCACACCTCTGTTTTTTTTCCATCTATTGTAAAAACTTAGGATGATATGTTCCAATAAACCAGACACGTAAATAAAATAACAACAAAAAGAACAACAAATTTTATCTCCTGAAAACATTTTTTCTTTTCATAGGACAGATATTTCCTGTTAGTCAAAAATATTGTCAGAGAAATTTCCTATGTGAAGGACTAAGCACTTCATTGAACAAACATTGTTTACAGAAGTTTAACTGTATGTTTGAGTTACAGGAACAAACAAATTAAACAAATCCTCTGTTGCTGATATTTTCAGGTATATATGATAATATTCTTTGTCATTCATGCAGACAACTAAGTCCCACCCTTGAAAATAACTCTACAACCTTTTTCCCCTCCAGCAACATTGAGTTTTTGATCCAGGTAAGGCCACTAATTACAGCATCTAAAAAAAATGATTACTGAGCTCTTCATAATAGTTCTCAAATTACACAGAAGTTATTTATGCAGAAGTATGGCTTGCTCTATCAGGAAAAGAAAAATCATACAAGACCCATTTAATCTATGGTATGAAGGACAATGAAAAATATATCCATTCAATAAGAATCTTCTTTTATCTTATGCTGCTGCACTGACAGATAAGAGAAATATATCATGTGGATTCTGATCCCTCTATGAGTTCCAGAAAATAAGATAAGGGTCTGCAAAATGCTGGCAAATTAATCCCAGTGAAATTACTAACCATTTTGTCTAAAGATCCCATAGTCAGGAGGGATAACTTAGAGGTCACCTTTACTATTAACGCTAAGGGTTTTCTAGCTGGTATTGTGGCATACATTGTACATCTAAATGCCCGATCTAAAAATGAATTCCTCAGCATTTCTGAATATGCTCCATAGACTTAACTCAAACGATGCAAGGCTTTTTCCTCCCATGTAAAACGTGATGTTTTAAGCCCTCTGTCTCCCATTTGCCTGTGCATAAATGATGACCTCTTCCTTAGAAACTTAAATGATGTGCAAGCTGCTAGATGTCAAAGGATCTCTGTGGCTTGAACACAAAGATAAGATAGTACTTATTAATAAAAAATATGAAATTACTCTGACATGTAATTGTTACAGAAAATGCCTATTTAAGAAATGCATATATAAGAAATAATGACCAAAAGGGAGGGCATTTCTCAGCAGTTAATGACTAGATAGAAAAGTTAATGGCTGCAGGTGAAGTCAAGGTCGCATAACTCAGCCTGTCATTAATAGCTTGGAAATGCCCAGCCAGGAGGTCATCACTGCTATTATAAGCCATAGGAATATAAAAATATAAAGAAAAAAAATAATTACCTTTTGTGTTTTGAAAAGTTAGAACTAAAACTGTAGGTTGCCATGGATATGATGTTCTGTTTACTAGAGTTATATCCTCTCAGGAGTTAAAGGCCAGGGTTGCAATTCAGCATGGTGCTGAGCCAAAACAATTAAAGCACACAGCCCAAAAAGCAAACCTCAGCATACTGCAAGATCAAGGATCAAGCTTATGAGTGTAAAATCATTCCCTCAGGTTTATTTTCAACAATGAGTATTTCTGAGGCAATAATTTTAAGGTAAACCATCCTCTTAATAAATTTGTTCCTTAATTTTCCCCATTTAAATTATTATCTGGTTTCTAAGTATATCTTTACAGCTTTGCAAAAGAAATAGATAATATACCACTAAATCCATGTTTACTCTTGAATTTCTGCCTTATTTTCACCATTATTTTCTTTATTGATTTTCACAATAATTTCTCACTTGTTTATTCACTTAATACTTTTAATTAATGAAAATATATCATAGAGACTTATACTCTCTCTGAATCCTTCTGAAATCAGGAGTCAGATATCTTTTGGACTAAGTTGCAAAGGTTAGGAATTATATAAAAATATTTTTCCTTGTTTTTTAAATTGTACTCTCTGTATTAGTTGTTTCTTCCCTGCTTTTAAGTTCTAAAAGAAGATAAATAACATCATTCAACTTTGTTCATTATCAGTCATACTGATACACACATCAGATATGTATGTCTCAATCACGCCCTCCTTTTGTCTTACATAATGGCCTACATACTATCAAATAAAGAACAGAACCAGACACATAGTCATGCAAAACCCTCCTTCAGTTTTCCAGACCTTTTAGCTTAAAACATGGTATGGTCACAAGTCAATGAATTTTAAATGCTACCCCGTATTTTAGGCCAGTTTAATAATGTGATATAACTCTCACCAAATATGAGATTATAGCATCTAATTAAACTCTCCCATACAGAGTTCTGAAATGTACTTTCAAAAATTCTAAGAAAATAAAAAAATAACTTAAAAAAACCAATTCTCATTTTCATAGAATTCATGTGCATAACTCTGCTATCACATAGCTACATGACATAGCTTTATTTGTCAGAATGATTTTGAGCCTACTTGACCTGAATGTTTTTTGCACTTGCCAATAGTGTAATAAACCGTGAGATGCATACCAAGAAAAGTTCCAAGGATAAGCATGAAAATAAAGAAAATTAGTTTGATGAGCATAACCATAAGTATCTCACAAATTTGCCACTCTGTAGTGGCATACTGTTTCCATTATTCATATTAAAACATGCTTATTCAAAAATACTGTTCTCTGCATTTATGTAAGACCAGTTATAATGCAATCGCACAAGAATTAGAGATAGACAGCACTCAGTAATCACAACACTGTGTCTGGAACTGAGACCAGAGTTGGATACTTGAGAACTGAATGTATTTACACAGAAAAATCAATTATAAAATAACCATTGTTCCTAGTATGACTCAGATCAAATTATTTCTTTTTCCTGAGTACCACAATCATGGTGAAAAAAAATCCAAACCCAAACTTATATATTTGTATATATGTAGGCACACAAACAGATATTATGTAAAAACTGAAAGAGAACCACGGACATTGAGAAGATCCTGTTAATATTTCTAAACACTATGTTCAGATACTCAGAGAGCTTTCAAATTACATCCAAAGGTGAATATTATGTAGAACAAATACTGTTTACCATCCAAACTGGTGTGCAATAATATACATAGTTCAATGAAGTTTTTGGACCTCTGCTTATCTATCCAGTAGAAAAATTCTTACTGCCACCCTTATGTCCTTCCCAACCAAGAAAGTTTTGCAAATCAGATAAGCCTTCCAGCAGAGCCTTATGATTTGCATATCCAGGGATCCTCAGAAGAAAAATGGAAAGAAAGATGGTTCCCCTCAGAAGGAGTGCACCGCTCCCCCTGCCCTCCAGTATTAGCCTTATTTTTGTAAAACCTTACAGGTAGCACACAATGTCTCCAAAATCTATGCTTCCATGGCAGACAGGAGTGTACACCTTATAAGTATTTCTAAGGTCAAAATCAGCACTAACTGTTCTCTTGAAAACCAAATGGCATCTCGGAACTTAACAGGCTCAGGATCCTACAGGCTATGTCTGCAGAGACAATATTTATTCCCAGCAAAATGTCAATAGCTTCATTTGTGCAAAAGTGTGTTTCTAAAGAAAGAAACATTACTAAAATAAGTTTCAAGGTCTCAATTCAGTTTCAAGACTATGAAGAGCTCATTCCTTTGGAGGGGATACAGAGAAGCATGTCAGTCAATTGGAAATGAATGGATGAGAAATTACTTTGTTAAAAAAACCCAACAAAACAAAACACATACCACCAAGACCAGTTTTATTTTATGAAGACAGATGCAACTCCAAGTAAAGGCTTGTGGTAGACTGAAGATGTATTTTAACTTGGTTCAGAAGGCATTGATCTTAGTGCATATCCAAACACAGTGATGATTTCCACAATCTGTATTTTTCACAAGTAGATCAGAATAAGACTACGGAAATTCTTGAATATGGGATGAGCTAATAAATCTGTATATTAAACAAACATGCCAAAACAGAATCACAGAATCATCTAGGTTGGAAAGGACCTTGAAGATCATCCAGTCCAACCGTTAACCTAGCACTGACAGATCCCAACCTCACCATATCCCTCAGCGCTGTGTCGACTCTTAAACACCTCCAGGGATGGGGACTCCACCACCTCCCTGGGCAGCCCATTCCAACGCCTAACAACCCGTTCTGTAAAGAAATGCTTCCTAATATCTAGTCTAAACCTTCCCTGGTGCAACTTGAGGCCATTCCCTCTTGTCCTATCGCTTGTTACTTGGTTAAAGAGACTCATCCCCATCCCTCTGTAACCTCCTTTCAGGTAGTTGTGGAGGGCGATGAGGTCTCCCCTCAGCCTCCTCTTCTCCAGACTAAACAACCCCAATTCCCTCAGCCGCTCCTCG
This sequence comes from Strix aluco, assembly GCF_031877795.1. Taxonomy (NCBI): domain Eukaryota; kingdom Metazoa; phylum Chordata; class Aves; order Strigiformes; family Strigidae; genus Strix; species Strix aluco. The sequence continues at coordinate 33,905,063 of NC_133931.1, forward strand.
TACGACATGTGCTCCAGACCCTTCACCAGCTTCATTGCCCTTCTTTGGACATGCTCGAGTAATTCAATGTCCTTTTTGTGGTGAGGGGCCCAAAACTGAACACAGTAATCAAGGTGCGGCCTCACCAGTGCCGAGTACAGGGGTAAGATCACTTCCCTGTCCCTGCTGGCCACGCTATTTCTGATACAAGCCAGTTGTTCAGAACTGAACAGAAATATGGCTAATATCTCAAAACTAGAAAAAAATGAGAAAGACAAAGAAATTTGAAAACATTTAGAACACTGAGATTATTTTAGTTTTGAAGAATATCATTATTATATAGTTGAGATTGATATTTATGATGTATTTGTGTAATATATTGTCAGGAAAGACTGTCCTGTAAACAAGTCAGGTTCATTTGGAACTATTCATCTGAATTAGTGAAAAAGAATTTGGGCCAGTTTGTTTGGTATCATTTAGTAACAAATAGATATCAATCCTCCAAATGATATATGAGGTAATTTAGAAATGGTAAGGCACATTATGATGTGACAGTGAGCTAATCAGAGCCCTGAAGTAGAAGTGTTCCACACTCTTATAAATGAATGTTCCAGAGGACTTCCAAATTCTAGGGCTATGCTATTAAAAAACAGAAAATAAGTTAAAAAGCAAAAAATCAGAACATCGTATGTAATTTAAAGAGAGAAAACTTGAATCTTTTTGGTGAGAGATTAAATAGAAGTTCTTAAGCTAACTTGCTTATCTTATCCTTGCAGGTTGGGCCCTTTTTTTGTTGTCTGGTTTTCTGGTTCAGCTTTCATTAGCATCCAGCATTTCTTAATTCCACAGTCTCAATCTCTAGAAAAGCTCCCACTTTCCAGACCACCATTTGAAACTTTCTTTCTAGTTCTTATGATAACTTGCAGTATTCCTAAAGTCACAGCCTCTGGACTCCTATGATTACTTACACATGTCTTAAAAAAAAAAGAAAAAACCTCATTTACAAAACTGTCCTCTCTCCTCTCCTCTCCTCTCCTCTCCTCTCCTCTCCTCTCCTCTCCTCTCCTCTCCTCTCCTCTCCTCTCCTCTCCTCTCCTCTCCTCTCCTCTCCTCTCCTCTCCTCTCCTCTCCTCTCCTCTCCTCTCCTCTCCTCTCCTCTCCTCTCCTCTCCTCTCCTCTCCTCTCCTCTCCTCTCCTCTCCTCTCCTCTCCTCTCCTCTCCTCTCCTCTCCTCTCCTCTCCATTGTAAATTCTCGCAGCTCCTGGACATAAACAGTCTCGATGCGTACTGAGTTCAGCATAGTACTGTTCTTCATAAATATCCCTCCTCATATACCCATTTCTTTAAACATCAAACTGTTGAAGTAGGGTTTCTCACAGTGGAAATTATTTCAGAATCAAAGCATATGAAGTACAATTTTTTTTTCTCTATTATAAAGAAGAAGTTATATGTTTCACCTGCAAAGACAATGTAAAGGATTTGAAATATTTGATGTTTATTTAATGAATGTTTATTTGAAAAGGGACATCTTTGCTCACAGATTTTAACTGTATATGTAGCTCACTTTTTTATTTAGAGAATGAATGCAGATACAATGAAGAAGGTGAAATAAAATGCTGTGGAAGGGTGTTCCTCAGGTATACATTTCAAGAAACAGACTCCTTTATTTCTTACATTGCTCTTAACAGGTCGCTGCTAAGATTTGCATCTTCTCTCTCAGCTGACCTCTTTCAAGATACTCTGGCATTTGCTGCATTTCTGGAAGAATAGCTTTGTGAAATCACAAGTCTGTGTGATTAGACAAAGCTTTCCAGCCATGCAGTTCTGTTGCTCTGATCCACACCTACTGAGATGCCAACTTACCTTGATATGACTTCTGCATGAGAATTTAATCAGTCAGAAAGATGCAGAAAGAAAGGACTTAGAAGCTGAATTATACTTAACAGGCAAATGGAAAAATTGCAGAGCAGACTAACACATTGTTTTGCTATATTAGAATAAGTAAATGACTTGAGCAATTTCTTTCAAGGCACCTAGAAACATTTCTTAAGCCAGTCTTCACAATTTCTTAGTAAGTTTATTTATTATCAGAGAAAAAATACAAAATACATTTTGTTTTTAATTAATGACAGCTCTTTCCCCTAATAAAAAAAAGGAAAGAACAAAAACCACCTGTACAGCATCTATTGAATTTTACAAAGCAGAGAAGCAAGATTAAATCTGTACAGCAGATCTAAAGAAAAAGGAATAAATAACCTGGGGTAAGACCTCTGGAGACCAATTTAAATGGAAACTGAAAAGCAAAGGGTTCAATTGGCCTCCTATACATAAACATATCTTTGGATTTATTATAATTACTTTTAAAGCCAGAGAGGATCCCAAACTGATTTATGAACAGTGTAATAGCTGGGATTGAAATATCAGGATGGGTTATAAAAAGAAGAATATCATCCACATACAGTATTCATTTATGTTCCTGCTTGTGTGCATCAGTAATGATACAGTAAGTTTACGACATTTCTAAAAGCCTCAGGAAGTGTTTTGAAAGCTAATGTGAAGAAAGGAGGAAAAAATGGACAATGAAGCATAAGTACTCAGGAAAACTCAGGAAAACAGATTCAAAAAGGCTGTGGATATTTTTTTTTTTTTTTCCTAAGGAATATAGAAGTTCATAGTCAAATCTCCAAATAGATGTCTGTGCAGTTCAGTTTCACCAACACCCAGAAAGTGTAGCCTTTTTATTCACATCAAATAGTATCATTACATCTAGGGAGACTGCAAGGGCATTATTCTTAACCTTGTCTGACCAACGCATTAGATTACTCTCATAAAATCCCAGAAATACTGGACCTTTATGTAACAGCCTGCTTAAAAGCTGCTTCTATCTTAAGGCAAGTTGAGTTTGAATAATCCTGTTTACAATGCATTTCCAATTGCCTATTTTTATTTCAAGTCTAGTAAAAATGTGATTTAGTTTCTTTTTTCTTTTTTTTTTGTTACATTGTAAAACACAATGACCCTTGTAAAAATGCATTAGAGGTGCTTCTAAAAGAATTCACTCATCTGCATGTACCCTGAGTCTGAATTAATTTTCCAGAAAATCTACCTCCTCATTATAAGGTTGCATTTTATTAAAAAAAAAAAATTAAAAAAAATTCGGGGGGGGTCAGGGGGGTGGCAAGGGGAAAAGCATGAGAACTTTATGATTTTTTTTCCCCCCCAGTTCATGTAACTGCTACTTTGCAATTTTTTGTAACTTTCATACCTCCACTATATGACTATCCATATCTGGTGAGAGTGGTCTTAATCTTGGGCAGATGGAGCAAAAAAGAAGGGTAAAGAGGAACATGTGTGAACATGTGTGTGAGAGAAAGACCATTGCAAAATTTCAAATCAGTATGGAACATTCAAATGGATTTTCAGCACCTGCAGCTACCATTGAACTGAATGGGAGTTCTGGGAGTTGCTAGGAAAAAAAAAAAAGAATCCTTTAAAAACTGGAAACCCACAAAAACATGAGTCCTAATATGTTTCACATTAAATGACAATCTTTGTAATTGCTCACAGAAATATTCTAATGTTTCATTAAAATAATTGTTTATCTAAGAAACTGTGGTCTCTAGTCCTGTGGATTGTGCAAGTATTCCCTGTATTGTTCTCTATATTTGAGGCAAGAATACACAATATATTCTTCGGAGAAAAAATACAGCAAGTAAAGAGCAATAACCATCCATCCTTAAAGTAGAGATGGCTGAGCTTCAGAAGTTAGTTTTGTACTTGCTGGTATAAAAATACCAAACAAAATATATCCCCTTTCTCAGTTTTTCTCTTATACATTTTTTTTTCATCTGCAGATAACATAAATGCTATTCTGGAAGCAGTGATTTGGTAAATTAGAAGTTCTGCAATGTTAGTCAATCTAATTTAAATCCACTAAATACAGAGGTTCTGAAGGTATCTAAAAAACTTTAGAAACAGTTACATCTTTCTAATTCTCACAGAGAGTGATAAAGTCTCACTGAATTTGTCTTTCTATGGGCTACTTAAGGGAATTCTGAAATAGCAGGTTTTCAGTTATAGTAAATATTTAAAGTTCTCCATTTTTATACAATTATATGGTGACAATTTAAGGGAATGATGCCCTTTCTTATTTTTAATGTATAAAAAGCTGTCCAATTCAATATATATACTTAGAGGTCATTTGCTAATTCTATCAAATCATGGAGGCCTTCACAGTGTTCAAAAATTCCTCTTCAGTGTTCACTTTGGAAGGATTCGCTGCTTTTCATCTACGTGGAAGGGTCTTATTCTCAATTAAATAAATAGAAAGTTGGGTTTCTAGACTTACTTGGTCTCTCACCAGGGAAAAGTTATACACTTGTCTCTTTATCGACTCTGGTGGTCACCATTGCTTTCCCTCTCCCTGCTTCTTAGAATCATACATCTAGCAAGGCAGTTGGCCCTTAGGACTTCCCTTAAAATAGGAGTTTCCAAATAGCAAATCCTTTATCTCACCCATTTGCAAATCCAAGTGATAATCATACACCATGACTCCCTTCCCTGGGATATACTTCATGATCTTTACAACACATTGCACCCCTATATAGAGTGTGTTTTGCCCAATCTCAACCCTGTGCTGGTTTCCACATCCTATATCATAAAAATAAGAGGAATTATAATTTACTAGGTTTATTACTCTAGAACTTACTCCCTTACTTCAGCTGAGGGTAAAGGTGGACTTGAAGTATAAACTATCAAAAGGCAAAATGAAGGTATGGTTTCTTTAAAAGCTTGCACAATTTAAGTCTACAATGGTGTGATACAGGCATTGGATACCTTTCTGTGTGTAGACTGATATCCTTATTTAAAGGAAAGAAAGAGCATTTAGAATATATTGGCTGGGGACACTGACTTTTTATAACACCTCCTGACACTCAGTAGAGTTTGTCTCTGAATGACAGAACAGTGTATGCATTTTGGTTAACATGTTCTTATCCTTTCCTATAACTAAACACGCAAATGAACTCTCAAAAGGTGTGTTTATTTTTTACCATATGATGTTCATTAAACGATAGCTTCTGACTATCGCACTAGGCAGCTGGTAAAAGGAGGTTGAGTGAAGGGTGAGTGCAAGTTTTGCTGAGCAATAAAAGAGTAAAGATGGAAGTACTTGTCCGCCACACAGTAGGGTTTGAATATAATCATACTCTTACTTTCACATTGGGAAAACAGCCTTTGTTACAATACTGAATTTAGAAGATAAGAAAGGGCAACTAACAGGTCAGTCTGCAATTTCTGTATCTTTTGTATAGTTGAGTATGTAACATTCCAGTTGGAAAATTATAACTAAGGAGCATTTGTCTCCAGCCTTTCTGTAAGTGTACAGACCTAGAGAGACATACACTAAGCAGTGACATTTCTCTTCATTATGTAACCACTTTTTAAAATGCATCTGAGTTTGAATGAGATGAACCTTTGCTGAACTATGTACCTGTATGTAGGTAGAACAATTTTGAACTACTTACTACAAGGACAGCAGTTTGTTTAGTAAAACTGTGTTATCTGCTATTGATAACTACACTCCATCTCTTACTTTATCACTTTTATCATCACATGCATTTCTAAAGTGCTCATGACTACAGTGTCTGCTCACTCTCCTTTTTTTTTTTTTTTTTCCTTTACCTTCCTGTGATACAAGCAAGGATGATCTGCTTCTCACATTGTTGAAATGATGAATGGATCCAAATTCCTTTCAGATTTCCAGAAATAATGAATAACAAATATGTTGCTTGACATTAGATCCAAAGTGTTGAAGCATAAAATAAAAAGCTAATCCTTTGATTTCCCTTCTTGAAACTAGCTGGCCTGGATAACCTGGTGACCTATAATTAGCATCCCAAACTATAACATATTCTCCTTGCCTTTTTATCATTTTGTTGTTCATATTTCATTTTGGAGTCTGCATTGTCAGGGTCAGTCCACATAAACTGTCTTCTTGCTCTTTACTAGCTCACAGCAGATGGATAAAAAAGTGGGAAAGGTAAAGACAGGAAGGTCTAAGGTTATCCCAAACAGTTAATTAAGCATAGAATAAAAAATAACTGCTTTAGGGGGGGGGGGGGGGGGGCGGGGCTTATTTACAGGTTTTCAGTATGTAGTTCAGATTAAATATGACTGTAGAAATTATATGAACAGTGGTCAGTAATGCTGCACACTATGCTGTTTCATTTAGATTGAAACAAAATTAATAAGATCCTTTTTACATACTCTACCTACTCATTATGTTAGATTTCTAACTTTTTGCACATTCCAGTATCTCTGACCTTGCAAAACCACTCCCTTTTGTTTAACTTAGCCAGTTGATCTACTCATGATCTTCAGGTTGAGAAAATGTATAAACATATGAAGAATTAGGGACTTAATTTGTTTTCCTGGAAACCAATTAAGTTACAGATAAATGAGCTAGCCAAAAAAAAACTTGACAATGCACGACAAACCTTCTTCAAATATAGATTTGAGGTGATAATTTGCAAAATTCTATGCCAATGAGATTTTGTTTTCTATCATGTTGTTTAATACACTGTTTAGTTTTTTCTACTACTTATGAAAATTGGTCCAGTTTTTCAACATAAATTTTTGCTAATATATATATGCATTGCACCATTTTGGTTTTATCCTTATCGTTTTAAGAAAAATTATCTGTCATATAAAAGAAAATGAGCAATTACCCCATTCTGATTATATGGTTTCTGGATCATCCAAGTTTAGCTAAATTTTACTTCACATAGAGTCAAGAACATCTTATTTTGATTTTGTAAATATTTTCCTAACCTTCCAGACTAACATGCAATGTGATGACATGCACAGATATTTCTGTCATCTGAAATCCACAAAGCTCTTTAGAATTATTTTCTCCTTACGTGGTAGCCCTTAAAGTATTCTTGGACAAATATTAAATAATATTTAAAAGAACATATATTAAGACTTTCCTTATGCCATTTCTACCTTAGTGCATAAGCTTCAAACTGTATTAGTCTCTTCCTTTTCCTTAGCTTACTCTCAGAAGACAGAAAATGAACTCTAAGTGTACTTACTTTACAAATCAGGGAGTGTGTGCAGTGGTTTGAACCTGAGAAGTATTTTTTTAACTATGTATATTTTTTGAAGATTTTTAGTCCACTTACTGTAATATCCTTTTATTGTGGAGAAACTACATTGCAGTTCATGATTGTTCTTTTGAATGTTATTTGTGCATATGTACCATGATCATCACAGTTCTCCTGGGAAGGGCAGGTAAAATGGACAAGATATTAAACATAAAAAACCAAGAGTACTTCCAAATTATAGCTGACAAAATCAAAGGGGAAAAAAAGATGAAAAAAGCTATAATAGCATTAGGAAGAGTTCCTTAAGTTTTATTATTATTGCCCACTGGAAATTTGCTTCATATGAGTTCCACGCAGAGAAGCAGTTTACAAAAAAAAAAAAAAAAAAAAAAAAAAAGAAGCCAAACTCTATTGAATTTTGTGTTAAAAATCTCTTCAAGATTACACAGATGTGTAAAGATTTTCTCAAAGACAAAAACTAAGTGGCCCGCTAACAGAAGCTCCCTAAATTGTATCAAAACTCAGTTTATATTCCCACAGATGTCTAACAAGCTGTGTATATGGTCTTGGATTATAGACTGGGAAAAATCAATAGCTTGCTGTCTCAAAGGCACCAATATAGATTATGAATCACAGCCAGGAAGTTGTCAGTGATCTCGGCTGCCAACAGTGCTTCAGTAAAGATATTTGCTAGCTCATATTCTTTTAATGTGCACCTTTCATATATGAAACAGAACAGGTCACTTTTTGACCAAAAAAAGAAAAATGAAAAAAAAGGGAATTTTAGGCAAAGCTATAGTAGATCACAGAATAATAAGCATCCAATCTCATCTAAATAATGAATTTTTACTAGAAGGTTGGTTAGGGGTTTTTTTGTGGGTTGTTTTTTTTTTTTTTTTCCCCAGAAGAAAGAGCTCCCTCCCACATTTTTCTCTGTTTAGTCCATAAATTATTTGTGTCTGTTGAAACTAGTTCACACCGTTGTAGGAAGTAACAAAAGAACTAGGAGGATTGCACCAAAGGAAAGCAATGGCAGAATTTTTATCTATTATTCTTTGACAATCACACTGTAATACAGGAATATATAAGATCACCTCAAGGAATGGAGAGCTTTTTAATGTGAGGTAGCCTCTTGCATTACAGCTACACAAATTGTCCATGAAAACCCCTCACTGTTACTGCATTTCAAAGTACTACGTTTAGTAAAATTACAGAACTAAATAGTAAAGAAGTAAATAGAGAGGATTTTGCCCCATTGAATTGTTTCCAGGAGCATTTCAATTAAATAATAGGGACAAAAGAATTAACTTTCTGCTTGTACTAAAGGTATATTTTTAGGTAGTCCTAAACCTACTGTTAAGCATCTAACCTATATGCTTTGAATTTCCCTCTGAAGTCACAAACTGCTCTCCATTAACTATGTAGAGAATGGAGTCTAGAAGTTCTAAGTCTTCAATAGAATGAAGTACTTCTGTTACCTAAATAAAAAAAACCCCAGCTCTCCAACACATGACCATTTGTTGCTACACTAGAGTGCTGTTTTGAGTGAAGGCTCTGGGGTTTGTCTAGTTATGATGGCTGTAAGAACTTGAACATACCAATAAATCAACTCTGGGAATATAAACCAAGTTAAGAGAAATCAGCTGGAGCATTTTAAGCTGTATGGGGAACAGCATCCAACCCAAAAGAAGTGATCATATTTAGATAAAAATTTTCCCATAGGCTTCCTTATTTGGAGACTGTATAGATCTGGAGTGAGCACATGGGGAAACATACGCTACCTGTTCTATCCATATTTCTTCTGTTTTTCCTTCCTCCTGGATACCACATCACATCTGAGCCTCTTCTACTATGTTGAGGGCTAGAGATCAGGAGGTTTGAGGGAAAAGACAATGAAGAACATGTGAGTCCAGGTGCTCTACAACTTTCCCTGATACATTTACGGATTACAAATTGAATACTTCTGTAGCAACATTAATGGCCTGGGGATTTCTTTGTGGTTGATGTTATGTGTTGTAAGGTGACACACTGACAGCATTGATTTCCAGAGTAAAGCTATCAGAAAGTAAGGGACCATTGAAGAGACTGGCCTTGCAAGTGACTGGTCCAAATATAAGAGAAATATTGCAGGAATGTTTTTACTATGGTTAACCAGTTTTCTAGAACTGCAGCTATGATAATCTTCACAGGTGTTCAAGTACAAATGGATCAAAACCAAAAATAGTTTTTAAGTTGCCTTTTTGAGAAAGATGCAGAAAACTGATGATAGAAACTGGATATATTTGCATAATTTTTGCACTGCAGGAGATGGAAGCAAATTGAGTGAGAATAATTAATGTTATGTAAATGAGATAACTTTTTTGAAAGATAAGTTTCGACTAATTTTTTGCATGAGCAACGTTCTTCAAGATCCTGGCCATCTTGTGTTTTGCATCAACTAGTTTAGCTGAGGGCTTATTTTAGCATCTCCTATGCTTTTACACTGACCAAATTTGTGAGGATAAAAATCTTTCTAAATAAGACTTAGTTCTTTGTGTATGAGACAATTCTGCCTTCTATTTTTTAAGGATTTTTTTAATCCTAAAAATGCAGTATTCTCTAAATTATTTGTTTTAAGGATGAGTTTAATTAACAAATTAGGCTGAAAAATGGTGTGGAAGAAATCAGAAATGATGAAAACTTACTTTAGCATTTTTTGAAGGAAACTTAAAGTTCTTCAGATTAAACTCACAAGTAAACTACTCATTTTCCACTTGTGGATAAGGACACATATCATTGAAACTAGGCCTTTTGTTTCAAATAAAATAAACCAAATAAATTTTAAAAAATGTATTCTACTTTTTTTTTGATCTTCCTAAACCAACAATTAATATTTGTAAATCTTTAGACTACAAGCAGCATTCTTAGTGACACTTGCAAGTATTTAAGCTAAAAAGTGGTGTTGGCAGCCCTCTCTTTATTATATTACAAGATTTCAGGATGCACAAGACCTCTTAAACTCTTATGGAAGTATTGCTGCACTTCACTTCTTTGCTGTTGAAATGGGATTTATGATATAAATAAGCAGAAACATTCTTCTTCAGCTGTAGAGTCATTTAGGTTGGAAAAGACCTTTAAGATCATCCAGTCTAACCATAAACCTAACACTGTCAAATCCACCACTAAACCATGTCCCTAAGGGTCACATCTACAAGTCTTTTAAATACCATCAGGGATGGTGTTGTAACCACTTCCCTGATCAGCCTGTTCCAATGCTTGTTAACCCTTTTGGGGAAGAAATTTTTTCTAATATTCAATTTAAACCTCCCCTGGTGCAACTTGACGCCATTTCCTCTCATCCTATCACTTGTTACTTGGGAAAAGAGACTGACACCCACCTCGCTACCACCTTCTTTCATGTAGTTGTAGAGAGTGATAGGTCTCCTCTCAGCCTCTTTTTCTCCAGACTAAACAACCCCAGTTCCCTCAGCCACTCCGCATAAGACTTGTGCTCTAGACACTTCACCAGCTTCATTGCTCTTCTTTGGACATGCTCCAGCACCTCAAAGTCTTTCTTGTAGTGAGGGGCCCAAAACTGAACACAGTATATGAGGTGCAGCCTCACCAGTACTGAGTACAGGAGGATGATCACTTCCCTAGTCCTGCTGGCCATGCTATTTCTGATACAAGCCAGGATGCTATTGGCCTTCTTAGCCACCTGGGCACAATGCCAGCTCATATTAATCTGTCTGTTGACCTATACCCCCAGGTCCTTTTCTGCCAGGCAGCTTTCCAGCCTGTAGCTTTGCTTAGAGTTGTTGTGATCCAAATGCAGGACCGAGCACTTAGCCTTGTTGAACTTCATACAATTGGCCTCGGCCCATTGATCCAGCTTGTCCGGATCCCTCTGTAGAGCCTTCATACCCTCAAGCAGATCAACACTCCCACACAAGTTGGTGTTGTGCAGACTTACTGAGGGTGCACTCAATCCCCTCATCCAGATCACTGATAAAGGTATGAAACAGAACTGGCCCAAATAATAAGCCCTGGGGAACACCACTTGTGAATGGCCACCAGCTGAATTTAACTCCATTCACCACAACTCTTTGGGCCCGGCCATCCAGCCAGTTATTTACCCAGCGTAGAGTGCGCACATCCAAGCCACGAGCAGCCATTTTCTCCAGGAGAATGCTGTGGGAAACAGTGTCAAAGGTTTACTAAAGTCTCAGTAAACAACATTCACAGCCTTTTGCTAATCCACTAAGGGGTCACCTTGTCATAGAAGGACACCAGGTTAGACAAGCAGGACCTTCCTTTCATAAACCCATGCTGACTGGTCTTGATCACCTGGTTGTCCTGTACATGTCATGTGATGGCACTCAAGATGATCTGCTCCATAACCTTCCCCAGCACCGATGTCAAACTGACAGGCCTGTAGTTCCCTGGATCTTCCTTTGGGCCCTTCTTGTAGATGGGTGTCACATTTGCTAACCTCCAGTCAACTGAGACCTCCCCGGTTAGGCCTGCTGATAAATGATTGAAAGTGGCTTGATGAGCACTTTCACCAGCTTCCTCAGGACCCTTGGGTGGATCCCATCCGGCCCATAGACTTTTGTATGTGTAAGTGGTGTAGCAGATTGCTAACCATTTCCCCTTGGATTATGGGGGATTCATTCTGGTTCCCATCTCTGTCTTCCAGCTCAGGTGACTGGGTACCCTGAGAAGAACTGGTCTTACTATTAAAGGCTGAGGTAAAGAGGGCATTAGCTACCTCATCTTTTCCCCCATCCTTTGTCAGTATGTTTCTCCCTACATCCAATAAAGGCTGAAGATTCTCCTTAGCCTTCTTCTTTTTGCTAATGTATTTATAGAATCATTTTTTATTGTCTTTTATGGCAGTAGACTAAGTTCTAGCTGGGCTTTGGCCCTTCTAGTTTTCTCCCTGCATAACCTCACATTCTTGTAGTCCTCATGAGTTGCCTGACCCTTCTTCCAAAGGTCATAAAATCTTTTTTTCCTGTGGTCCAGCCAAAGCTCTCTGTTCAGCCAGGCCGGTCTTCCCCATCAGCTCATCTTTCAGCACATGGGGACAGCCTGTTCCTGTGCCTTTAGGATTTCCTTCTTGAAGAATGTCCAGCTTTCCTTGACTACTTTGCCCTTCAGGACTGCCTCACAAGGGACTCTGTCAACCAGTCTCCTAAACAGGCCAAAGTCTGGCCTCCAGAAGTCCAAGGTGGCAGTTCTGCTAACTCCCCTCCTTACTTCTCTGAGAACTGAAAAATAATAATTTCATGATCTCTATGCCCAAGACAGCCTCCAACCATCACATCAACCACAAGTCCTTCTCTGCTCGCAAACAACAGGTCCAGCAGGGTGCCTTACCTAGTTGGCTCACTCACCAGCTGTGTCAGGAAGTTATCTTTCACATACTCCAGGAACATCCTAGACTGTTTCCTCTCTTCTGTATTGTATTTCCAACAGACATCTGGTAAGTTGAAGTCCCCCACGAGAACAAGGGCTAGTGATTGCGTGACTTTTCCCAGATGCTTATAGACTATTTCGTCTGCCTCTTCATCCTGGTTCGGTGGTCTTTAACAGACTCCACCATGATGTCTGCTTTGTTGGCCTTCCCCCTGATTCTTACCCATAAACACTGTTGTCACCATCATTAAGTTCTAGACAGTCAGAACACATACAGGGCTACCCCACTGCCTCTCATTTCTTGCTTATCCTTTCTTAAGAATTTATAACCATCCATTGCAGCACTCCAGTGCATCCCACCATGTTTCCATGATGGCAACTGTATCATAGTTTTCCAGCTGCACAAGGGCTACCAACTCCTCCTGTTTGTTTCCTGTGCTGTGTGCATTGGTGTAGATGAACTTCAGCTGAGCTATTGACCCTGCCACCTCTTCTGGGGGAGAAGCTCTGATTCCTATGTGACCATTCTCAGGCACTTTGAAGGTGCTTGAGGGATGAGCTATGTACATGCCTAGACTAAACACCAGGGCCCTGAGGGTACTGCCAAACCTGCATGTCCCTGTCCAGGCTCCCTGGGGCTTCCCTGACCCTGCCCATGACCCAGGACCTAATTTCAGCCAAGTCCAAGCCCCTCAGTCCCTGTCTGAGATCACAGTCAAGCTATTGCAAGGGTCAGGGTCTCCCTTGGATTATGGGGATCCCTCTCAGGGACTATGGAGACCCTCATGGAAGGTGGCAGGGCAGGGCATGGCAGCCCATCCCACTGCCCCCAGACAGGAACAAGTCAGCAGGGGACAGCCCAGCCCTGAGCAGCAGGCACCTTCCTGGGGACTGGGATAGACCAAGGCTGCCAGCCTGAGGGTGGAGTTCGGAATCAGGCCCAGTGAGGGGAGCCAGGATTAGATACATCCCCAGGATGGCCAGAAAAGACAAAATAACCATGGAGGATTATCATATCATTTCTCTGTGATTCATAGGCCTTTAACTTTTCAGACAGTGTCATTACAACTACACTGTGTAAGATTTTTGCTGAGCCTGGGAAAAATCTTGCTAAGACGCTTTCGCTTGAACAGGACTTCATGTTTTTTGGAATATGAAAGGTAGTAACTAATAACTACAAAACTCTCCGCCTTGTTATGTATAATAATAACAAGACTTTCAAGTTCAGGAACGCTGCTGGTTCATCATTAGCAGAGCTACTTAATGCAGAAGAGGCATCAGTGATTATGCAGCTGGACTGAATTGCTTTCCCAAGGAGCTAACAGTCTATACAACTGCTATTGCCAGTGATTCTCTCCCTTGATCATTGCAAAGCTGCTCACTAGACATGTGGTAGTAGAAGACTATCCATCCTTCAAGCACTGATCTAAAGAACCTGAAATAAGTGCTACAGGCTAGGAAAGACTTGACTCCATTCTCCTCAAGTTTCTGAATCTAGTACCTGTATGATTACTTTGGATGAGCCTATACCTCTTGGTCTTGATAATAGACTTTTTTTTTAGGACTTTCATCAGCTCCTTCAACTTGAAGGAGCAGAGTGTATGGTAAAAAAGTAGCTGGAGCTTGGTAGAGTATATGAATGTCTTCAAATTAATTACTAGCATGTGTGTTCCACTATGAAGCTTACTCTTTTACTACATTAAACAGCGAAACATTAATGATATACATATTTAGATATGCATTTTGCACTTGATCAAGTCTAGCACTTTTACACTTGCATTCTAGACAGCAATGATGTTAACAAGTAGCTTTAATTTGCATTTGTTCATCATAGTCCACAGTCTCTTTTGAGAAGAAAGAAAGAAATACACATTTCTCTCGTACTTCTCTTTTTTTCCTGAATGAAATACAAAAACTGGCATAAATCTTTTTTTGGTGATGTCTCCAAACTCATTCAAAAGGTCTCCATTAAAGAAGATGTTAAACTCTTTAGACCTATGATGATGCACAGATTCTATTTCAATATACTGAAGTAAACACATAGTTTATCTTCTTCACATTTATCTATTTCTATTTCTCCAGAGTATTGAATTTAGAATGTTTAAGCAAGCTAAATATCTACATTAAGGAACATATGATCTAGAGACCTGATGTGCCAAAGTGGATAAACACACTGAATACTGTACTGTATTATATTGTACACTTATAGAATCTTTAAGTGAAATGTTTTTTTTGATTGGTTGGTTAGTTGTTTTTTGTGGTAGCAAAGATATATATATACTACTGTTTAAAATTAAGGAAGAGAAGAATGAACGTTATAGAGGGCAAGAACACAGAGCATGAGAAGATGTTATGTTTATCTTCTAATGTTGTAGGGAACTCATTTTGCATCATCTGACAGTGGACTATGTCATATTAAATTGTGACATCAAGGCCAGATATTCTTTTAAGATAATTTTTAGCTTAAATTGAAATTATGGGCCTGCTTCTAGAATTCCTGTGTAAAAATTGTTATGCCGTTATGTACAATAATACTGCATTTTCGGTATCAAAAGAAATTCCTACTTCATCCATCTTAGTTAGAGATTAAATACATCCTAGCCAGTATTTTCCAGAGCTAATGCTTTTTCTGAAGGAAAATAGTGTCATCAGTATCTTTTTTGCCCTGTCTTGATATTTTCTGCATTTTAACTTTGCCTCTCTTCATTTCAAATGTCTGTCCAAAAATACTGGGACAATTTAATCCAGAGACAGCTAGGAGATAATTTATGGCAATTCCTCACTCGTATAAAACAGATGGAATTGGCATAACTGCATCTTTATTGAATGTCTCACTGCTGCTCATAGGACTGATAGGAATGAAACAGAGGGTGTGATACTGTTAAATCCTCCATAAAGAGGTTTCACAAAAATATTTACATCTAATTTATGTAATATAAGATAGAGCTATTTCCTTGCAACTTATATTGCAGCAAATTTCAAGAGACAAGGAGGTCACATAAAGCTCTGAAAGACTGCCTTCACTGCATCCATGGGTCAGATGTAGCTGAGTATCTGACCCATTTACTTTTTTCCCTTAAGTGCTTCATGCACTATTTTTGTTGGTTTCCTACTTAAAGAGCTAGTTTTATGACATCACAATGACAATTATGATGGATGGAAGGATACTTCACACAAGTTGAACCTTAAGAAGTAGACTTCCCATTTTCATCACAATACTATTAATAGAAACAAGTAAACAAAACCAGAATATATATGTTGGTCATCTTTGATTAGTGTTTTACAAAGTATTTATGTTCATCATAACATTTTTCCTTACTGGGTTATTTGCAAGCCAACAATGCTGATCTGACTAGAAATCACTTCCTAAAGGAAAACTACAATATCTAATACGAAACTACCCAAACCTAAAATACCTAAAAAAAATATTTTTCTCTTGGGAAGAGTTTGTCATGCTTCTCATAGTTCTAAGTGATTATGCATTTATGAAAATATACCATCACAGAACTCAAGAATGCTAAGTATGAAGAAAGCTAAGTATGAAGAAGCTAAACCTAACTAGGGGAAAGCTTTAAAAAAGAATGTCTTTGTGATCTTATTATGATTGCCACAGAAGACTGTGCCTATTGATACAAAATTAACTGTATTTATTAACCTAACATAATAAAAATTAATCCTCTGGAATAAAATTTCCAAGAAAGGAGTATGTTGGTAATAATTAAAGATAGTTTATTAGCTTCAGCTGAAGATTTTACTTTCTTAAAAATGGAAAGGAAAACTGGTACTAAAAATTTCTCCAGGATTACTTAAAAATAAATGAAAACCAAATAAAATAAAATTCCCTTGAACTCAGCTGTTGTTTAACTAAATTCACAAAGAATTTTTTGAGATACTGTAAAATTTGAGTAGGAGTATTGACTTTTTTTTTGTCCAGAAAGCATGCACAGTAATTTTCCTTTCTAGTTTTCAGATGAATGGAAAGAAAAAAGTTCAAAATATTTTTTATCATTCAAAGATATAGTTTTCTTTTCTCCTTGGTGCATCCATTTTCTAGAGGTCAGAGTAATTTGAGGCTTTCTTCTTTACCCTTCCTTCAGCTGCCTTTCTAAATATTTTTCTGAGGTATTCTGTGGTGTAGTCAGGAACAACACTGTCAGTTGTTCGGTAAAATGTGTAACATTAAAAGCATGTAAGGTTCTGTTGCAAGCTCTGTAGCTAGCAACAAAATAATTGTGCATGGGAATACCGAAAGCTTTTTTGAATATGAATTCTAAAAATTGTTTTTTTCATGTTGTTCTTGGAAATATTTGTAATATCAGGGTTTAAGTTAATGATGTTATGAATTTGTCAGGGAGCTCTGATTCTCATTGTTAAAATAACTGATAAACGTTTATTAAAATGAGAACAAATTCAGCAATTTAATGTGTTGTGAATTATTTAATCAGCTACAACTTAATTTGGAGTCAAGATAATGCAAGTGAGTTACTCTCAAACCCCACATGACATGTCATCCTACAGAAACTGTTTCAGAAGTACAAGCATGACAATACAGCTTACACTACACTGTACGTCCACAGACATTTACAAGTCATCTCCTGAATTTTAACATTCTATTTTGTATAAAGATGTAGGAGAATAAAATAAAACACAGATATTTCTCAATTGTTATTTCAAATATTTGAATATTTCCTTTTCAAAATTAAAAGGATATAAAATATTTTACTGTTGTATGCATTAGCTCCTGAATCCTCTATCTGTTGCAATTCAGTTATCAATGGATGTATCTCCATTAGCATTTATTTACATTGTTTTGAACCAAATTTCCTAATTGTCCCTACTTACTATGCTTTTATTCATATCACAGAGTGTTCTCAAATAGCATAAACCAAAATTGTTTTGGATAAAATCCAACTGGAAGATACATTCTAGAAGGGACTCCAATAGCAGTCCATGGTACCAACAGGGCCTATTTTGAAATCAAGTTCCCTGAAATCTGTGCAGTGTGAAAGCTGAGTCCTTGAAACCACTGTTTCATTCTAACAATTCTTTCCTATTAGGCTAAATTATCTGATAATATAAACAGAGGTTTATATTATAGAGGTTTTCTGCAAGATTTAAGGACAAAAGAGCACCCCAGTAAAATCACAAGAAGGGAATGGTTTTCACTTTTTGGTGATAAGTTTGGGTTTTAATCAGTATAGTAAGAAAAGAATTCTCTAGTAGGAAAATTTTCATCTGGATGACAGGTGAAAAAGTGGGATTACTTAACCCATTTGAACCGATGTTCTGCATTGTAATGAACTTTACATTTAACTACATTCCAGAGGGAGAAAAACACTCTGTTCCTCCTGACACTATTACTTGAGCTCAAACTAGGCAGCCTATGACCTGGAATGTGGATGACTCGGGATGATAATGAAAGCAACACCTAAGACAGAGACACCAGACATTCTTCAGTCTTTGCACTATGAACAAATGATTTGTCTTTGGAAAAAAGTCGACAGAAAAGCCCAAAGGATCATATTAATACAGTAATAAATATAAGAATATTAAAACAAATAAGCAAACAAGCAAAGGGAAAGACAGATTGCTTTCTGTAAGATAACAAGGGCTAGTATTTAGGGAAATCTGAATAAGCAGTTCCAATATATATAGAATGATCACAAGGCGATGAACTTTAAACATTTTTAGTCTCTCCTTTTCACAAAAGGCAAGTTCTCAACAAAATCAGTATATTAGCTAAAGTTCTAAGGCTGAACTTACAGCTAAAACAGCTTCCAATATCTTGAATCATTTCAAGTTAGATCATATATCTATACAACAATCTCTCCACTGTACCATGTAGGCTTACCTTGAATGATAAAAGGTAAGATTAGCATAGGATTTCTCTTCACCACCTCACTTGACTGAAGTAGTGTGTTTCAATTACTTGGACTGAACTTACCTCGAGTGAAACTACAGAAAGAGAAAAAAAAAAACACTTTAGCTGTACAGAGTGACCTCCGGATGAGCACAAGTATGTCAACAGCTAGGAACAAAATGCCAGACTATTTATCATGCTGCATACTGGGAGGACAAGAGATAAACTGTATAAACAGAAACAAGAGAAGTTCAGACTGGACATGAGGAAAATTTCCTCATAAGTACAGTCAAGCACTGGAACTGATCTGGGCATTCTCTGTCCTTGGAGGCTTAGACCTGATTGGATAAAGACATGAGCAACCTGATCTGATCTCACAACCGACCCTGCTTTGAGAAAAAGGGTGGACTAGATACTTCTTGAGGTCCCTTCCAACCTGAAATATCCTATGAATCTATGATTACATAGCATATTGTTGCGTTGCATCTCAAATAGCTAAATCCCTACTGAATTACTGATTCTACCATTTCAGCAGTGCTTGCTGTTCAGTCTGTCCTCCCCACTGCAACAGACCAAATAGATCCAACTTAAATAAACACTTAACTTATAGTAGAGATTTCTGTGAGTGCATTAACTTCATCATCCACAACAAGCAGTCATTCCTATTCATCAGTCAGTGCTATTAGGTACATGCTTATTTTTATGCATATGAATACTCTCATGTAGAAAGAGTAGGGTTATTCATACAAAATTAAATATTACTATAAGATTCCACAGACCCATAGCCTAAATAAACAGCCTACAATGAACGGAACAATGAAAACTGTCTTAAGAGTTTTTGTTGATTTTTTAAATGTAAGTCTTTTCTGTTAGCCTATTAATAATTTGTAATCATCCTTATAGTATCTTATCTCATCAGAATATTTTTATGAATCACTTTAATTATTACAAAAGCTACTTATTACCTACTTTTAATATTTTAACATTGTGTTCTTCAAGGTGCAAGAAGTGAAGATCTCAGGTATTAGTGTACAGTTCATATACACAAAGTGGAATCTTAAATATGAAAATTGCCCCAGCCAATATGATCTATTTTGTCCTTCTGGTTACTAGGTCCAAACTTGCAGTTTTACTATAGTGAGAGAAATACAAAAGAGTCCTAGCTCTTAGCACAACAGAAATTACTATTTCCAATCATAATGTAACTGCATATGCTATGCATATATATGTGTAATTATATGTATATATGTATACATAACCATTAAGTTTTCAATATTGATCCATTTCTGTAATGGTCTAATGTTGTTTCTTAGAATCAGGACTGCTAAAATAATGAGCATGATAATTTAGTATGCCACACATGGTCTCTCTCCTACCTTTGCTAAGTTTTAGAGGACACTGACTTTGAACAATTTTCTTTGGCACCAATTCAAAGGGCTCTACAGTAAAAGGCATCAGGAAAATCAAGTACAGAAACATTAGAAAATAATGTATTAAGTCTAGTTTCTTGCTACAGGTAAGCACATTCTCTGTTTTTCAAATTAAAATGTTACAAAGGGAACAGAAAGGCATGGAAGGGAAGGGAATAAAAAAAGGCTCAAAACTTTATAATATTATGGGTATAACTGACCAGTGTCAAATTTCTTATGGAACAGACTATTTACAATTATTTTTATTATATTGCAAATATAAATAAAAAGGATGGGAAAAAAAAGGTGCTTTTTGTTTGTTTGTTTGTTTGTTTCCAGACTAAAGATGGGACTTTTAAGGTGAATGTAGCTTCCTTGATTTTAGGAAAGTTAGATGTATTCAAAACATCTGAAGATCTGGTTCTTGATGTTCAATAGTTAGACTTGTGCTCAGAAAAATAATGCTATTTAAAATGGACACTTAAGCATTGCATATAATAAAGGGATAAACTACAGAGATAAAATTAAATGTACATTATCTTCCAAAATGCAACTGAGATTTAGATGGATGTCTTTGCTATAATACCCAATGTGGCATACAGCTTTTCTTAAATTGAGGTCCTTTGCTTTTCAAGTCTGACAGTATTTTAAGAATATTTATTTGATTTCATATTTGCCTTTTAAAAAATTTCTTGTTGTTTTTTGTCAGGGTGACAGCATAATAGCAATAGTGGCAATTGGTACTGTGTTACTCACTGAAAATAGATCAGTTTCTCAGTACCTTCTTTAAGAGTTCGTTAAAAATGAATATGAAATCTTTCAGAAATAAACAACTTATATGTCAATTTTCATTACATGACCTTTAACAATGCCCATTCTACAGGTTTGTATACTAAAATTAGCTGTATGTGTGACTGCATTATATTAATTATAATCTTCATTCTTTTTATAATTTATTTGAAACGTGCCATGTTTTCTGGAATGATTCTGGTGGCTAAACATGCAAGCTCCCTGTGCCATCAAGGGCATGCACACAACCTAGTAGGTATGATATGAGACCTATGAGCCTCTGCACCTTTCAAAACAGCTACTAGAGGCCAGCCTAAAGAGTCTAAAATGTCGTGGGGCAACTATGCTTTGGTATCTAAATCACTTTCCTCACTTCCAAAATCATGAGAAAGCCATTTGAAAGAAACATATAGAGAGATTTTTTTGATTAAAGAATGGTGCAGTAAGCATGAGTAAGCACTTCAAAACAGGGAAAAGACATAATCAAGCTAACCATGAGCAATTTCATTCTTTATTTTGAGGTCTTTACATGAACAAGTAAGCAGTCTCTTATTAACAAATTATTTTATTTGAAATTTTCATATATTTGTCTATTTTATGGTAGTGTTAAGGCTTCATATTTCTTCAGTAACTTAGCATCATATTGTGTAAATGCAAGTAATAAGTCACATCTGTCATATTCAAGATGCACTTTATTATAGTCAAAGAAATGAGCTGCATATTTACACTATCAGCAGATATATTCTTAGGTGTACTTCAAGGTGTGAGACAGTTAACTATGAAACTAATTGAAGTGCACATCATGTCCAATGTAGTTTTCTATTAATAACTAGGAAAGGAAGTAGATGGAAAATGGGATAAAATGCATCTTGGGTTCACCAAAGACAGATCATGCCAGACTAACCCAATAGCTTTCTCGATAAGATAACTGATTCTCCAGACGAGGGAAATGCAGTAGATCTAATCTGTCATGACTTCAGAATAGCTTTTGGTACGGTACCACTTTCAAAATTATTTGTTAAGGTGGTAAGGATAGGAGTTAGCACAGGAGTTGTAAGGTAGAAATAGGTGGTTAGAAAACAAGTAAATAGAAGATGAACTGTTCTAAAAGGAAGGGTATTGAGCTGAAAGGAGTTGTCCAGAAATTAGTGTTGGGGCCAAACTTTCAATTGATGATCTTGATGCAAAAACTCTGCAAAGATTTGTATGCAGTCTCAGCCTAAACAGTCTGCAGAGAAAATTGAGAATGCTTTGTGTGGCTCTGGAGTTTGATTAGGCCTTATGATTTTCAGTGCATACACAAGCAGCAGAGAACTAAGGTCTCTCTAGGAAGATACAGAAAGAAGTTAAATGACAAGTTGGGTACAAGGTTTTTTATGTGTGACAGGTTTCTCTCCACCTTACTAGACAGTGCAACCACAAAGCTGGTTATATCCAACAGGGGGAAAAGAGTCTAATGATGGTTGGAAAGTAGTGACAGTACTGTGGCATGCTACTGAAATGACATTATGGTCTTAGCCCTCCTTCCTACTTCTTACCTTTCACAAGAAATCTTTCCAAGTATTAAAATTTTCTTTTGCCAGATAGTTTGTATGTATAAAAAGGTCTTCAACAATGTCTTTCTACTCTAATTTAGCCTCCAAATTGCCTTGTGTTACTGCAGATCTTAGCAGGTGACAGGTAACTTCTGAAACCTTACTCTAAAATGAGATGAGGATGCAAGAAATTATCTTTAGATTATGTGAAAAATAGGGGAAAGGAGGAAATGCAGAAATTTTGTCCCTTTTCTCCATGATTACATTTTTTGTAAATAATGACATTTGTCTGGAAACCTCATTTAAAATTAAAATGTATGGAAAAGATCTGTTTGAAACCAGATAGTGTCTTTGCATAACAAATTGTCTTTCTTTTGTATCTCTATCTATTTGTATCTCTGTGCATACCCTCTATGTCTGTGAAGCCTAGATTCCTGACAAATTTCAAAATGTAAGAAGTTTGAGGGGCAAAGATGGAGGAACTGGACTGCATTTTCCCTGAATTTTTGAAGTGTCTCCACATCAGAACTGGGGCCTCAAGGCTCAGGAAGGGTCCAATAGGCCTAGAGGAGGAGGCACAAAACCAAAGATCCATAAGAGCTTAAAGTCCAGTTAGAGACAAGAATAACAAGTTTGTTTGATTTAAAACTGGGCAAGGATAGACATGCTTATCAGTTAAACAATATAAGAACAAGTGGCTAAGAATGCAAGAAGTGCCCTGTATTATTCTTCATTAATTTAGTAAGTATTAATTTCCAGCAGTGGCAATACAAGAGCCTATTCAACTAGTGAGCACAAACCTTGTGGCTCTCTGCAGTGCATTTACATCAGAGCTTTCCAACAGCCACAGCTGCTGCATTAGTTGTTGTGTATCCCTAGTCAGTATCTTACTACCTTCTCACAGATCTGTTGTCCATGCATTTGTTTAATCTCTTTTTTGCATGTGGTGGATCTATCTGCCACCACAACCACCTGTGGCAGGAGGTTCTGAAGTTTACTACTGGCTGTGCAAAAAACCCATTCTTTTCTGTCTGTTTAGAGTTATCTCCTAAATTTCATTGAATGCAACCTATTTGTAATAATTTGGGATTTTGTAAACAACAGTTTCACATTCAACCTTTGTGATTTTGTAAATATGTTTAAAGATCAATATATGGATAGGTTTTGTGGAGTTTTAAGATCAATGGAAGAAACATTTCATTGTGGTTTTTATTGATATTACTTTACTGAATGGCAATACACAATAGTAATTATTAAAAAGTCTGAGTCAGATAAATGTTTAAATTTTTACCAAAACTTTCTCCTTAGTACTTATAGAGCTATCGGTTTACTTCACACATATCAAAAGATAATTTACAGCAAACCAGTTCATCTCTAGTACAGACAACTGAACAGTCCATACCACTATGACCAGGATTTGGGTGTAACGGATTCATTAAGACACTAATACAATAACTGAAAAGTACTCTCATATATGTGGTGTGTTGGGTAGCATCCGTGTACTGATTTGGTGTACATGGGTCTTGTTCATAAGTGACAGGTATCTCTCAAATGTTTTTAGCAGCTCAAAAGGCAACCTCAAGAATGCCAGGAACTGTCCTGGAGGATGACTTGTCCTTTCCTAATCATTAGGAGATTTCTGCAGAGGAGGTGGTAGACTGTAAACAGTAATGTCAACTAACTATTCTTGAAAAATATGCCTTCATTCTACCTGGATTTCAGTTTAATATATTTCAGAAGTACTGAGCTTGCTTCATATTCTCATATCACTTCCCTATTACTATATATTGATCTATATTATACAGTTTCATCTTTTACATGACAAATGAAAAAGACACATCAGTATTGTTTGTAGAGCTATTTGTATATATATAAAGATATAGATTGATTCTTTTTACCTTTATTATATCTTTATGGAATAGTAAGTTGATTATTAGATCATAATTGCCAGTTTCCATCTCTATGACTAAATTCCCTATGTAATCATAGATAAATACTAGCTTAATAGACCCAAATAAGTCATGGCTCTACTCATGCATAATGCTACAACTGCCATTCCACAATGGCCCACTTCTTGTTATCATAACAATTGTTATTGATTTATTGAGTTTTTCATAGCCAATGGTTAGACTTCTAAACCATGCCAACAAAATTGTTTACACCCACACCAGAACAGAAATAAAGGTTACTGAAACAAAAATCTAGCGATGAAATAAACAATTTAACGATTTTTCTTCTGTATGAATACATTTTTCTAAGGTTCATACAAATCCAGTACAGTACTTCTCAGTGTTTAAAACGCAACCTCAGCAGTTTTCAAGTATTTGTTATAAACTCACTTCTATTATTTCTTCTCAGATGACTCAAAAATTATTTATTATTATCATTCATCAGGACAATTTAATAAAGAAATGTGATATTTGTTTTCAGTATTCAAACATACTTACAACCTCTGGCTTTAAATATGAGAGTACTATTTTTTACTTTTTTTTCTAAATTTGAGTGGTGAACAAATTTTTCAGTTCTTGTTAGATATTTTAGAAGATTAAAACTGTTCTCTGGGATCTTCCTATTTTTAACTATTGCAGTGTTTATCATCTTTGTACAACATTTAAGGTATGTAACATGTTTCATAAAAATCTGGAAAGACAAAGTTCCTGTTCACAGAATTTTGCAGCCATTTATGCAAGGCTTAACAAAATAAGGCACTGAGCAGTAAAGGAATTAAATATTTGCAAAATTATATGTTTGCAACAAGAAGCGTTTCTCTTAAACAGCAAAAAAATAAACAATATAAAATATCAAAATATCAACAATATTAGGATTTAAAAAGTAGCAATATTTACTGCAGCACCGACTTTGACTTCATTTCTCTGTCTTTAGATATTTACTATTATAAATGTGGGACACTGCAAACGAATATTGGGTAGTCAGGTTCTCTTCAGTGATGAATACACTGAATGACCACTAAACATACAACATTCCTCTTAATATAAAAGTGGTTGTATTGGTTATAGTCTTAGTGGAAAAGTGGTTAATTTAGAATGATTAGAAGATGTCCTGTTAGTCTGACAGTAAAATAACTTTACTGAGGCAAGATAGGGAAGTTTGCAACAATATCTACACCCTATCTATTATTTAAACAAATATTATTTCAGACTCCAGCACTTTAACACAACCATTCTAATACGGAAACATCACACAATGCAACACTGAAGTGGTGTCTTACCAATCTGGCACAAAACTCAGCAACTCTTCCATTTCTGAATTCCCAGAAATCTCATATGTCCATTTAGAGAATTATTTCATTTTTTCAAATCAGTTTAATGACCCTGCTTCAGATATCTAAAGGTCTAACCCTTTATTCTCCTCAAATAGTTAATTAAAAAAATATGATCAGTCACCCTGCTACCACTACCATCAACAAATCTACAAGTCAGAGAATTTTTCTTCCTATTAAGACAGCAATCAGAAAATTTTTGTTCCTATTAGAGCAAACAAACTAGAAAACCTAAGAACTCTTTTAAATAACTAGCTATCGAATAAAATATTAATTTATATCACACATACATATTTTTAAAGATTATTTTTTTCCTGGATGATACGTATTGAGTATATACTTATGGCATTACATAGAACTAAATATATGTATGCTACTCAGTATGGCTAAGTTAGAGTAGTTCTAAGAACTTGATACATTTTTAAAAATAGACACAAACCATTGTATTGCGTTTACTTGGCAAGGTTTTGGTAGACAGGAACTGTTCTGAACTGGCCACAACCCCTACTCCCCACCCCACCTGGACCTCTTGGAGCAGGCAGGGGAGGAGGTAGAAGAATTGGGAATAAAGGAGTGAAGTTGAGCCTGAGAAGATGGGGGTGGGATGTGGAAGGTGGTTTTAGTTTGTCTTTTCCCCACTACCCAACTCTATTCTTAATTAGCAATAAATTAGATTAATCTTCCCCAAGTCAAGTGTGTTTTGACCATGACAGCGGTTGGTAAATCATCTTCCTGTATTTATCTTCACCCTAGAGCTTTTCCATCTTACTTTCTCCCCCCTGTCCTGTTGAGGAGAGGGAGTGAGAGAGCAGCTGTGTGGGCATCTGACAGCCAGTCAAGGTTAACCACCACAGCCACTCAGATTAATTCCATGTGAACAAGTTATTATGGCTGCCAAATACAACAGTGATACACAACCACATAGTAGTGTCAGGTATGTGAGCTCTGTAGTTATAACTCTTGCTGCTCATGTTCCTTCCCTTCATGCATTTCATTCTAATGCCTTGTATGAAATGGGAATCAAGTTAGGGGGACTCTACAACAGTGCCTTGACCATTTTCATTGCCCTTTCTCAAATTAAGAAATCACATTTTCTAGTTTGCATTAAAAGAGTAGAGTTGTGACTTGATAGATTTATTTAAAAGATTTAATACAAGATCTTGCCATTTCATATGGTAGCTCTTTCAGATTTCTACAATGACATCATGCAATCTGATTTGATTTTAGTTTATTAAACTGCTAGAGCTTTGCTTCTGCTTCAGGTGCTTGAGTTTTCTTTTGTGTTTTCTTAATTCACTAGTGATCCTGTTATCTTTTTCATATTCAGCATTGACACACCCATTGAAAACTGAAGCAAGATGTTAATTTAGTTTGTGGGACAGATTTAGATTTTTTTAATATAGATTCAGTACCACTACTCTCTTTTGTTCACTTTTAATTCTAATGGCTAAATAACTGTTCAATTTTTTATTTCCTATGCAAGATCCAACTCTGCTTACACAGGACAGTTTTTATGTTGAACTTGTACATCCTGATGTTTAAACTTCCCTCTTATTTTATTCCTTGTTCATTCTCTACTTGCTTATAGTAACAAACTTGAGATGACTAGTCTCCGGTTAGGTCCAGACCTATCTCCTTGCTTTTTCTTCCCTTGCTTATGACTCAGACTTGGCATGTCCAAGTAGATGATGCATAGACAGAGTCTGTCAGACAATCCTCCTTCTAAAAGTCCCTATTTTTCTGCATGAAGGCAACTCTGAAGCAAAGCAGGACATGAAATCTGCCACTTGCATAAGTGTTTCCATTGGCTGCTATCTCTCTCTAAAAAAAGAGGTGTAAATATAGGAGAAACTAAGAGTAGCTGCAATGAATAAGGAATATTGTTACTATTAATATCCTGAGGTTAGAAAGCTCAAGGCTCCTCCGTATCCTATAGAACTTCAAAAAATCCATCTACTTATTTGCACAGCAAAAGGAAGAAAATTTGCTTAGAACATTCACAATGTTAATGTTATATCTTGGATACCTCAGGAACTGACAAACGGGTAACAATTTGTAAGATAATTCCTGAATTGATTTGAAAAATGATAAACGCATCTAATTTTTTGTTACTCTGTCACTTTGAAAATTTTGTGCAGAACTTGAGTCCTCATACCCCAAGAGGTTTGCCAGGTGTTTTTCATCATGTTTAGTTTGGAATATGAGTAGATTAGAGCCCTTGTTTCATGTGTTATAAAATTGCCTTTTATAACCATATTATTATATAACACGCATTATGGTGATGTGTCTACAAATCAGAATGTAGTCAGTCCCCTGATTGAAGAAAAAAAAGAATTTAAGAAAATTAAGTAGTATTAGGATTTTTACGCAGCTTAACAACTCAAATATAAAGGCAAAATGCCTTTCAAATTTAGGAACACATGTCTGGGAGGGATCGCTGAGATCATCAATTTCAGGCCTTGGGTATTCCAGGAAGCCACATCATATAATATTTTTCATAACCTTATTAAACTCCATTTAAAATGCAGTTCATTATTTTTGTCACCACTACTGTTCCAGGACCTCGCTGCACTGATTAGTTGGAAACTTTACTGATTGCAGCTACTGAGTGTAGCTGAATACTGTACACAGAGACACAGACAAAAATTTTCTTTTTATTTCTCTCTAAATCTCTAAATAAATATCAGAGTTCAGTGGGACTGGGCATGATCAATGTTGAGCAGGCAGTGCCTAAAAATCAAATATGGTACAGCATATCCTATCTTTGTATTTGTGAGGAGAACATTTAAAAAATGATGCTTACAAGAACTTAGCATTTTCTGACCTGTACAAATACACTGTTAATTAATCTAATTATGAGTATAAGACTTCAGGTTTTTTAGTTTTTAACCTTCAGGCTTGGACAGCAATAAAGATGAAGTCAGAATTACCAGAAAATTTCTTTCCTGATCAGAACAATTACCATGCACAAACCTTCTTATGCATGAGTTAATCTGATTATTGAAAAGGAAAGCTCTGTCAGAAAAGTAAATCTGAATTTTTCTTGATATTGATGGAATAAGTGAAGGACCTTATCTTCAAGTTTTCTCCAGGCTTCTTCTTCTATGTATGGGTTCAAGGGTGTAGTATTAGAAATTATATCCTATCAACTGGTCAAACAGATAAGACAACATTTTTATTTTTATCAGCAAAACCCTTATTGCTCATGAAAGAGTATATCTTTTCGCACAGTTCCTCTATGACACTATTGTTCAGGTTACCAAGCTGTGTGTATATTCCTTGTCTGTTTGTCCCCCAGGACATCCTTGAAAATGAGACATGTTGTTTTAAGGCTGCAAGGGTTTTATTCATGTGTAAAAAATTAAATAAAATAAATTCAGAACAAATACAGCATTAATATTTTATACATATATTGCTTTAATATTGCATCAGTAGCAAATTAGAATCCAAGCCTAGATTTTCATGGTTTGAATATTAACTGCTAAAGTTTCATCAGTAGCCTTAGGAGGGTTCGTTGGATCTTAACGAATCGTGACAGAAATTATGGTTGGTGTTCACACAAAGTGTGAAGTGTCTGTTTGAAAACTGCAATAAAGTGATGTCAGAGAAGGAAACTGTCTGTCTGATCCCTAATCAACAACAGTAAAAGCAGGCCTGGTACTGTAAGCTTACTAAATCTCCCTATACTTTTTCAGACAAAAAAATAGAAGTACCAGGATGCATTAGACACACCCTTCAATGATCATTACCATGAGGGGAACAGAGATATACTTATCTCACATAGACTCTCCACTGTTTGATATAATATTACCTCATGTGTATTGACCAAATTTTGCAATATGTTCATCATACAAGTAATCTACACTCCTCCAAGTATTCTCAGTAAGTGCACTAGGACAAGTTTAGTGAATAATAATTTGCATTCAGGAACATTTCCAAGAGGATGTCATCAAATCTAGACTTTGAGATTTGTATCTCCTGTCCAAGATATCACTCCAGCAAAACCTTCAGTGACCATTTTTGTTCCACAACATGGAAAAAAGAAAATCAACTAATTAGTTCATGCATGCTATGGCTGAAAATCAGCATTTGCAAGAGTTTTGTTACACAATTTGAAATAAAATAAAAGCATAAATGAAAATATTTTTTAGAGAGACAAAACCCTGGAAGAACATATCGTTAAAAATTTTAAAGAACATCTGAACAACCATTGTGTAATTATTCTTAAACAGATAGAAACATGTTAACAAAGCCTTTGGCTTTAACTGAAGGTTTTATGCTGAATAAATTTTTCTGGTATAAGAACTCTATATCTTATTAGGAATGAGATGAAATACATGTATTTATAATGATTAAACCTGGGCTTGTTTTTTAATTTTTGCGGAAAATGTAATTGGAAAAATAATTACTGAAAGTTACAATCAATGCAGTTGTAGAAATTATCAGAAGTGTCTGTGATAGTAGTCTGGGACAACACAGGAACATGGGCAAGGTAGAGTATTCTGTAGTTACAAAGCAGGCAAAGTCACCCGAAGGAAAACAGCCTGCACCACTCGGCACGTGTCTTCTGCACATTTTTCGGTAGTTTTTGCAGTCCTTAAAATGTAACGTTCTGTTCTGTATTTAACATCTTGTTTTCATGGGGCACACTGTTGAATTATCCCTAGCAGTTGCTCTCTGCCCGTCTCCAGAGATCAGGGACTGAACCATGACTCAGAGAGTCACAATATAGCCCCTGATTACCCCTTGCTCTAGGAAGAAAATAAACTGCATTAGCCTTTTACCTGGTACAGATGATTTCTTCTCTCTGCACCAGCCAGGCTGTGCTGGTCAGTATGTCGGGGCAAGGGTCATAGCCAGACATTACTCACTCCCCATGCATCTGCAAAGGAGTGGGAATAGCTGCCTTGTAGAGGCCATTCACCCTTTTGTAATGCAATCTGCACTCAGGGTAAATTGCACTGTGTAAGAGGGCACTTTAAGCTTCTCTCTCGGAGAGGTCTATATGACAAACTCTTTTCTTGTCCTGTATCTATAGTGTGTGTTTAGGCAAATGACTTTGAATCGTCAAAGCTGTTTATATTGATCTTTAATCCCTGATCTACTGCAGTAGAAGAACATGATACAACGGCCCACATTTCCTAGATGGCTGTCTTTGCAAAGTGAGGCCAATGGGGGTACAGTGTTTATCACCTCACAAGGTTTAGTCCATGTATGAACAACTGTCACATTTCTGGGGATGTCCAACAATGATCTGACTGCCCATTTTCCCTATATTTATTTTAAATGCACTATTTCTTGTGGTCAGCATATTCTTGTTTGTTTATTAGAGAAAGAAAATTAGAGTCACTAAGAAAAAAAAAAAGATTCTAGTTCATAATGGTAAAGAAAATGGTCTCTCACCTGCTTATGCAGGCTAGCATGAGAAATATGTGGGAAAGGCACTCTTTATTTGCCCCTTTTGCATGTGCAAATCAAGAGCACTCTTAAGGTGAAAAAGAACATAATATCTATCACTCTCAGTTCTGCAACATGAAAGGGAACCACATACCCAGTTGTTGACCAGTTCAAATTGTGCCCTTTTGGCAGATTGCCTCTTGCTCCAGGAAAGTGTAAAATGGGAGAGTGAAAATTCAAGGAAAGTGAAAAAAATCATGCACTATGTCAGGATCCATTATTTCTTTGAAGTTCAGTTTGTTGTCTGCTGTCCTGGGACTGTCTTCAAAGTGCATGGAATATTTAAAAAATAAAGTGAGAAAGCAGGCAGCAGTTTCCTGTTACAGTCTGCAGATATTTTGACACTCCAAACAATAACCATGGATTTCCCAGGTGCTTGATGTTACATAATTTGTCATGATGTCTGCTGTGAGTTCTCCTGGACTTCATGTCTTACTATCCTCCACTCTCTTTTTGTGGCATTTAAAGTGGGAATAAGTGTCATCAAGGAGGCATATGGTACCAATAATTCAGTATTTTCACAAAGAGGGATTTTCTCTAGAAAGACTGGCATTCATTCATGCTCATAAACAAATGAAGGCAAGTTTTTCTGAGAAGACTGTTATTGAACAAGCAAAATCGGCTTGGAAAGAGGACTGAGCAAAATGAGAAAATTTAGAAAGTATATTTATTTGCTTTTGATAACTCTATCAATAACAATAGTGCTATGTTCTTTGTCACAAGGCTGATACTGTGCAGTACAAAGGATTTTTTAAATGCTTTCAGATGATTGAGTTACTAAGAGTATAATGAAGTTTGTTGTACGTTTACAAAAAGGAATAATATAGTGATACAAAAAGGAAAAATATAATAAAGCAGATACATTTAAGAGACAGGGAAAGAAGAACCTCCTTAAAAAAAAAAAAAAAAAGATGAGCTGTACATGGCTCTGATAGATAGTCTAGGTTTGATTGTTACTCATGCAAGTGTCTCATTGCCTTCAGAGGGAGCTTTTTGACTCATTAACTAAAACCAGAAAGATAAGGTATTAAGAAGCAATTCTCTTGGAAATGTCATATATATTTTGTTTTCTATACCTGCTTTGAAAATGTTGGAGCATTATGGTATGTGGAAGATCTCACTCTAAAATGAACAGTGATAGATCCCTGCCTGGAGGAAATTATAATCTAAATTAGTCATAGAAAGAAAATAAATGTCATGGAAAGCCTACTTCTTCTGACTCTAGAAGAATCTAAAACTCTCTAGTTGTGCCTTTTCTCAGCCTGTGTCTCCTTGTGTGCTGACGTAGTGGTGCAATGTACGCCAAGGAAGTTCAGCTGATGGTGCTGGGCACCTGCAGGGGATCTCAGGAGGGATTTAGTCATTGTGAAGTTCATTCTTCAGTTTAGGGAATGTTTTTAAATAAGGGTACTTGTTCAAAAAGTAGCAGTCCTGAATTTTAACCCATCCTTACTGTAACAGAGTTTGAAACTTCCTACTCCTAGTTAATTTTTTTTTTTTTTTAGACAAACAACAGTGTAATGCAAACCATTATACATGTGCACACACATGACTGAGGGAGCAGGAGCCAGAATGCAGGACTTCTAAGTCAGTGCATCACAAAGAGACAAAAATTGTGTAATGCTTATGTCTATCACAGATGTGATGTGAGATCAACTGTTTTGTGCCTTGTGCTTACTATTGCAGACACTTCATGAAGAAGTGGCCTCCTGTTGACAGTAAATGGAGTGATCTCTACTCCTGTTCAAGCATCTGTATTTTAGGCCTTAGGCTATATAAACTAAGTAGTTAAAGTAAGAAGTTTGTACTCAGCTGTCTATATGTTTGCCATGTTTCAGGGTTTCCCTTAATAACTCTTTGCTACCTCACCTTACAGTGGAGAAGTCTTTGAATTTTGAATAATAAGAAAAGTCCACTGACATTTCTTTGCCACTTCAGAAGAGCTAGGTCTCTGTTGCTATGGAAATTGGAATCACAACCAATAATGCCACTGGGAGATTTTGAGATAGTGTTTGTCCTGGAGTCAATGTTGCAAATTTGACTCTATTTATATGAAACCTCTTGACTTTAAAAGGAGAAATTACCAGTTCATGAACAAATTATAAATACCAGAAGGGTTACATATTTACTTAATGCCCATTTTCTTCTACTGCTTGTTCCACCACTAAAATCATAACCTTGCTTATAACCTCAGTAATTTCTATAATAACCACTTGTGATGTAATAAATAGAGGATTAGGACATTGGGTTGGGAGTAATCAGTAGGAAACTACAAAAGAGTCTGTGGTTTTGCTGATGTTTCTTTTAACAAAAGAGCAGAGTGGCAGGAAAAGAAAATAAATAAAAGATAAGGAGAATTATCTGTAAATAAAACGCTTTCCTAAAATTTTCCCTGAGGTTCTAATCTTCTTTAGTGTGACCCAGACAACATCAGAAGAGCTTCAGCATATTGAAGCAAGAAACCTATTTCACACCTCCCCTAATCTTGGAGAGCTTCCTCAGAGTCCCTATACAGAATTAACATAACCCTTTGGGCCTCAATTCTGCATCTTGCAAAGTTAATGAAATCAATGGGACATGTGTGAATGGAACTGTTTGCAAGGTCCTGGCTTTAAATTAACATCCAGACCCCATTTGTTTCCTGATGGGTTCTTAAGGGACACCATGGGCTGGGAAAATAAGCATAGGAATGGAAGTCATAGGAACTTAGCACTGTGGGATGGCTTGGCCAGTGTGTGATAGCTTGGTCAGTGAGACTAATCCCCCTCAACTACATCATAAATGTGTAGCTTGTGGAGCACCGGCTTATAACTCTATGACATATTTCTCAATTTTTCTTGGAAAAAAAATCAGATTTACTTTAAAAGTCAAGAAATCCCATGTTTTAGTCCTGGCTCTAATCAATAGCATGCTGGTGTTTCACTTTGGTGTGAACAGATTCTAACCAGGTACCATGCACCTGCTGCTGTAAATTCCCACTGTGCTAGCATATAAAACCTGGGTTTTTATTTGTGGGACACATGTAATAAAAGAGAGACTGTTATCCCAATTTAATGTTTTCCTCTCTTTGCAGACCAGCACCTATCAGATCAAAAAGGAAAATATAAATATTTCCCTTCTGTCATTTAATTTTCCCTGTTACACACAGTTACCTTTTAGAAGAGGGTCTGTGTTTTCATTAATATTTGGAATTGCCAGCTCCAAAGAAACAAAATATAATGGCTATAACTGAAATATACTACCTTCCAACTTATCAAGAAACGTTCCTAGTAATTTGCTGTAAAATATACATAATGAAATCAGACATCAAGAACAGAATATTTAAAATGTGTGACTAATCTAATTCATGAAGTGATGCACATTTGATATGTTCAGTTGGCTGGTAATATACAAACAAACTCTGTAGTTGCCTATGCTGAGTTATGTGCACGTACACAGTTATATTAAAGCCAATAAACAATTCAATAGGAATATTCCCAGTTAGTATGACACACCTTTTTTGAACTTGCTACGTTCAAAATGATAGAACTAATGATAGAACAAGTACAGAAACTCAGTAAATCACTTATCTTGCCCTATAGTTGCCATAGTTCTTCTTTCCTTACTTTAAAGGAGGCAGACTGTCTAAGAAAACATGTAGCAGAAGGATATTTTCAATGTACTGTCAGTCCTAAATTACATGTCTGTGAAAGTAGCATTAGTCATGTCATGCCATTTTACTAAGACAAGGACTCATGAGTGCACTGCCCACAGCAGAGTCACATTTCACCTGTCCTTCTGCGGCCTGCACTATATTGACAGGATCTGTGACAAGAAGCTGAACAGATTTGTTGTTCTCAGGTTGATGGTCTTATATTTGTAGCGGTCCCATCTTCTGTTGGCAGCAGGCTCTGCCATAGATGTGACTGCAGGAGAACACCATTGTTCTCTGGTACCCTTAAGATCATGTTACCCAGGTAATCTTCTTGTCTTTCTTCCCCTGAACTGTTGGGATGGTTCCAGGAAAAGTAAGAGGTGCTGAATTACTATTTTTGTTATTGTACAGAACTGAAACCTGACTCCAAACCTCCTTCATTATCTCCTCAAACCTTCAAGCCTAATTGACAGCAAGTCTTTATATCTTGATTTGTTCCCATTAGAAGTCCTTGTGCCCTTGAATAAACAGGTAAGGTAATAACTTTAATTACTGCTATAATTAGGTGTATCTGAAGCACCTGTGCTTTGGCATGAGAAAAAAGGCCTAAAATTGAACTTTCCTTTCTGCAACACTGATATATACTTTTTCTCATTACCATTTATTTGGCAGGTAAAGGCACCCAGAGTAGACATGGCAGCTTAAGTTTAAGAAGCAGGAAAAAAAAATCTCTTTGTTTGAATTGTTGTTAAATGAACTTATTTATTACTATAACAAACTGGGAAGAAATCTTCAAGTAAAAGGCAATAAAATGTATGGAACAGCTTTAAAAGGCCATAGCTTCTTTGTACTAACAGTCATTAAAGAAAACCAACAAAAATAAATGAATCATCAATAGAATAACACAGTACAGTACTTCCTAAGGCAAAATGTCTTCTGGATGTTTTGTTTCTGTTAGCAAGACCCTATACTGTGTCAAGTATATGCCAATAAAATAGCAAAAAGCCTATATATATGTAAAAACTTGTGTGTAATGTATATTGTATGTTCATGGCTACAATTTGGCTTTGAACCAGTAAGTTTAGCACTTTAATTTTCCATTTCAGCTGGTGATGAAAGGCAAAATAAAAACCATTTTTTAAACTCTGTATGAATAAACTTACATTTTAAATAGGAACAGAGTGATCATAGAAAACAAGAGTAAATAGCTCACTTTTGACTGAAACATTAGATCCCTTTGAAATAATTTTCAAATGTTAATTGGAGTAGATATCCTCAGAATGAAGTCAGTATCCATACCACATTCACATCAGAAAACAAGAAAAGTAGGCAATTAATTCATAGTCACAGCCAGAAAGCTGCATTTCAATAATGTTAGGAAATGCTGCTATTAAGGAAAGCAATGAAACTCAAGGTTAAGTGTCTGAATTAATGTATCTCAGTATTTGGCACCCAAGGAAAATCAGACTGATATTTGGAACTACAGAGTAGAGTCAGTATCCAGGAGATTTTATGTGCATCTACATAGACTCTGGAACTATACTTTAGGAGTCCAACTTCAAAAATTTGATTTTGTTTGGAACCTCCTTGTGTTCTTTTTATTGAATTCTAACTGGTGCTGTTAATTGGAACAACTTGGCCACAATGTGTCTGTCAATCACACCTCCACACTGAAAGTGTTGGGAATGCTGAAACCAGAGACATTGGTCAATGTCAAATTGCTTTAAATAACATTATAGTCATGTTCACTGTTGCATTGCAATATGGTTCTTGAGAAACAAATGAAGTACTTTAAAGTTTGAAATTGAAGTGAAAATTTGTTAAAATTTGCAGTTTCGTTTCAATTCTGAAACTGAAAAATAATTTCTAAAGAGGTCTGGAGATATCTGATGTGCATATTATAATCTGTAAGAAATCTGATGATTTTCAGAAGATGGTTACTTCTCCTCTAAAAAGGAGGACCACTTCTGTGTATCAAGGTGGGAATTCCAAGCCCATATTCACTTTTGAAAATTTTGATATACATACTTTCCTAACATAAATTTTCATTGGAAGTGATTAGTCTAGTTATCAGAGAACTGTCAGGCAGTCAAAAAGAAGGGAATTGGTCTATACGACTGTGATTTGGAAGAGGTAAGGCAGACTCTAAATAATGTGTCTATTAAAATATGTTCCACACTATAAAAGCTTGAAAACCTACCATAAAACAAGGCACAATAGGAGGATGCTATGGGATAACTGACTTGCCATTAACCACACTGTTGTTTTTCTTTAAATAAATAAAAGACTTCAGGCTCTAGTGCTGTCCAATATATACTTTCCTTGAGCACTAAATTTCCATAAAATCAGTCACTATGACCTGAAAAATAGCTGATTTGTGGGTGAGGAATATTTTCTAAAGAAATTCCTTAGGAATTTGTATTAGATTTCTAAATATATGTAACAAAAGAGATAGAGACAAGCCATTTAAATATCTGAACTTCAAAAAAAGTTCCAATGTTTACAAAAGATTTAAAATATTTTGAGGATTTAACAATTCTTTAGTTTCATTCCCTCTCCCTCAGACACCTTCATGACTGTAGGAGAGATGTGCTTAGTTCAATTTTAACCATTTAAAAACTGTATTTCTACTTTCAGCTGGTCATCTGAGTTCCATCCATATAAGCACTTCCAAGACACATTTGTGATCCCTACTGTAGCATGAGATTAAGCACCTTCCAAAGATGCTCATCTTTCTCCATTGACTGCAGAAGTAGCTGAGATGCCTAAAATTTGTTCAATTACTCATTTTTAGCTGAAGTTAAGTGAAATAAGTTTCAATCTGTCTAAGGATATCTGTGAAAACAGATGAAGCTTAGGTTGGGATTTCTAAAGGAAGATGTTTGGAAGCTGCGAACAAGAACCTAGAGGATCTTTTTTCCTTACTCCACTGAGTGAGGAAAGCATCATGGTAAAGCATAATACAGCTTAAAGTTTTTGTCTTTTTGTAGACCTCTAGATATTTCAGTATTGTTGGGAGATAACAAGGATGCGGAGTACATATGACATTAGTATGAAGCAGGCCACTGAATGTTTGCCAGATTTGTGTTGATATTCTTGGCAAACTAGCATCTTAAAGGAATAAGAGGGAAGAAAATCCAAAAAGCAGTGTTGCTGTTATTTCTTCATTCTTTTCTTCCAAAGGAAAAGATTTGTAGATCAGAATTTGTATTGCTTTAATATGTGCCTGTTGCTTCCTCTTAATTTTGTTTTACATCTGGTTTTGCCTTTATGTTAAGTTCTAAACCAGTCAAGAACTACAACATAATGAGGATCATCTATGAAGTGATACAAAACTTTTTTTTACATAAATACTGTAAAAGGAACAGAAAGTAACGGCTGCTGAATTTCTGCAAATAGTCCTGTATGACTCTAATCACAAAACTATGTATTAACTAGCTTCTGTTTTTCTCATGTGAGAGACAAATGATTATGTACCTTTGTAGCAGAGTCAGCTGGCACGACAGTTGCAGTCCATGTAAACTTGCTGCTCAGAAAACATAAGAATAAGTTATTTCAGTTGTGGTACAAAAGAATCACTAGGCTTGAGACATGCAGATGAAGCATGGTCTGGTATAAGTTAGATCATTAATCTAAGACTGTGATACCCAATATCTGGGATCCAGTCTAGGGCATACCTGCTACTTTTCCAGGCCAGCAATAGGCTGCCACGTTTCAGTCCCCAAAGATTATGTCCTTTTGACTACTGCATGGCAGGCTAGGGCTCTGAGTGAAACAAGCAGACACTGAGTCTTGAACCAATCTTATTTTTCATACAAATGTCCACAAGAATAAAACAAAAGAAAAGTTAATATCAACAGAATTGAAACATTAGCAAATAGTTATCCATAATGATTAAGAGATTGACACAAAGGATTTCAAGTACAATGGCTTTATCTATTTATTCTGTTTTTTTAGAAATATTAAGTATACTAGTTTAAATAATGCATTTATTCTTGAAAATACATTTCAAAGGCTGAAATCTGCTGTATGGTATCTGTTTAATAGTATAAGATGCAAAAGAAAAGTATTGCCCTTAACTTGAAAGATACTATTTTTCATCATTTGGGTCAGCAATTTAATGTGATTTAACATTAAGCTTTCTGAATTTTGTGATCCATTGTAACAGTCTCCTTTTGCAAAGAAAGGTAACTCTATCTGGCATTCACAACTCAGCATGACTCCAGCATTTTAGAAAGCAATGACTCCTAATAGCTTTTCAACTGCAAGTAGAATACAGGCTAATTGCAACAAAGCCCCTCAGTTTAGTAAAACTTGAATCTCCTGACCGGTCAGACAAATCCATTAGGATTTTATTGGGTCCTAAAAAGAGTTATGTGATTCCCTAGGATCCAATCCTTGTCAATCAGGCATGGTAAATTGGATTCTTGAATAGGGAAATCCCTAAGGGAGAGAAGATGTTATCTAGATCAGATGCAGTGATTTTTCGACTCTGTGCTCACTAGGTTCTGTTCTCTCTTTAGTGAACCAATAAAACCATAATAAGTATTGATTAACCCATTACTGAGCATTATCCACTGGCTTCTGCCTGACTGTATTTAAACACAACACAGTGCCTCTCTGCTGCCATTGTACAGCTGTTTGCCTTTACATTGGCAACCTTGGCAAGCTCATGACAGGTTTACTTAATTTTCAAAACATCTTCAGTCACTTCATGTACATTTCAGATGCACCATTTTAAAAAAAATATGTCTTGAAAACAGCTATATTTCCTCTAAAAGAGTGGGGAAAGGAAATAGAGATCAACATTTTTGTTTTGTACTTCACGTTTGGAAATAATTTTGTTTGCCCTTAAAAAAATTCAGATATTTTAAAATTAAAATGTTATATGGCACTCACAACCCCGCTGAAGGAATATCTGTGATTAGGAATGGCACAAATTGTGGCTTTTTGATAACTTCTATAATAGTGAGGAATATATGACAGCTGTGTAGGTATCTTTCATTTGCACCCACCTGATTTCATTAGCTGTTGAATGTGTCATAACACCCCAGACAGTGGACTACAGACTATCTGAAGCTACAAAATTTTATTGTGGGTGGGTGTGTAAGATTTGCCTCAAAAAGGACTGTTTATGCATGAACTTTAATTTGCGTTGGAGCTGATCTACAGTACGTTTAAAACTTCTTACTAATCATTAGCTTTTGGGGGAGCTTTCTGAATTTGTTTCTGAGTACTACTCAATACTTGGGAGTACAGAGATCACCTAGATAAATTAACTTTGATTACAGGGGACAAGGTCAGGACCTGAATGGACACAAGTCGAACTGAGTCATCACGGAAAGCTCTTATTTTAACAATCACATGAATCATTGAGCTGTTAGAAACTATTTTATTTTATCTTATGTTGAACACATGCAACATTTGCAGGAGGAGAGGAATATGTGCTTTGAAAAATTGATGTGTATTTATGTCTTTTTT
This sequence comes from Strix aluco, assembly GCF_031877795.1. Classification (NCBI taxonomy): domain Eukaryota; kingdom Metazoa; phylum Chordata; class Aves; order Strigiformes; family Strigidae; genus Strix; species Strix aluco. The sequence continues at coordinate 33,944,993 of NC_133931.1, forward strand.
TAGGTATAGTTTTCAAGGCTATATGGTGTTTTGTGTTCATTACAGAATAGTCATTTGATCAAGTGATTTTCAATACATTGTCAAAATAAATTACATTCACTTCATTAGATGTACAGGAAGTATAGCTGAAACAGGGACAAGTATTAATTTAGGACTCTGCAGAAACTGACACTCCATCTTATGACCCTGAGGCTGTATTATTCAAGATACCCCGTGATGGAAGGAAGTCTGTCTCCATAGCAATTACCTAAATCTTTTATCAGTCATTTCTGGAAAGAAAATTAGAGCAATTGTGTCAGGATGGTCATATGGGCAGAAATTGCACACTCATTCAAACCACTTATGTCTCTGACTTTGTCCCTGCTTGATGGCTGCTTTTGTTTACTACTACGCTTTTGAAAGTTTGATTGGACATGAGCAGATGTGCTGTACTGTAACCACAAAAGGTTGTCCTTTGTTTCCTTTCCATTTCTTTTTTTTTTTTTTTCTAGAACTGTCACTGAATTATACTATGTTTCTGTTTATTAAGCAAATTACTCTCTTATGTCAAAAAAAAGCCAGAAAAAATCAACTGAAATTAGTTAAAATTAGCAGCAGCAAAATTCTCATTGTCATAGCTTTAATTATTACAGACCATGATAGTATTTAATGGCACAGGTTAATTTGATTGGACTCTTTAAAAATGCTGTTAAGAGCAGTACCTATTTTTACCACATATCAATCATATCGCACTTGTAGAATTTTATTGACTAGATAATTAGTGCAGTTCTACAGAGCTAGCTGCTTTTGGAAAGGGAAACCTGGCAAAATTTTAGTGTCCTGCTATTTTAAAAATGTTTAAACCAAATTAAAAGAGAAAACCTACTGCTGAGCGAGTAGGGCTGTCTCTTTAAGAAATAAAACAAAACAAAAGAAGCACCCCCTTCCTCCACATTTAAGATTTTTTTTCACTGTTGGTTTTTGATATAAGAATAAAAAAGCTTAACTGTTGATCAATAATAGTTGCAGCCTACACTGAGTGGTATGAACAACAGCCTAAGCTCTCCCTTCAAGTTCCTTGTTCAGGAAAATTTACAATTAATGGCTTTCTTACAACAGCAGAGATATCCCCTTCTTCATGGCTCAGCTAGGGACCTGCCAGGCTAATCTATTCCCAGTTTGCTGGCCATGGTCCTTTACTCTATCTGTCTTAGCATATTGATTTCTGAGCTGTCTTATTGGTTCCTAACATAATTATACCAGGAGTGGGTCTCTTAGTACAGCTAATACATTTACACCATGGCATCTAGGGAAGCTTATTATAGCAGCATCCGGTAGCACCGCTACAGTTAAGGGTCAGTTGCCATTTCCATTATAAACCCCATTTTTCAGGAGTTTATACCTTAGCCGTTTTAATCTGTATCAGGCTAAAACTTGGCATAGACATTGTCAGTCTGCATAAAAATTATACGTTATGAAAAACATAAGTCAGTTTAAGCTGTTAAAAAATAATTCTGGTATGCATATACATTTGAATATATTGTTAGAATATTGAAAGATTTTATTTCTCTCCTTCGACTCTTTAAAACTGACAGCTTGTAAGCTGAAATATTTTGTTAGAAATGTAAACACTTTACAAAATGTATCTTTAAGCATTTCAAAGAGAAAAAAATCTCCATTGCATAAAACATTGATAAAACATTATGATAAAAGTGTAATGATTCTTTTGACACAGTATCATATCCAAAGGACAAGTGGCTCTGATGCAATGCCAATGAAAATGCCTCATACAATGTATGAATAATTGTTTTTAGAATTTTAAATCAATTTAGTGCTGTGAAAGGTGTCAGATTAACAACCCTGGAAACTTAAGCCTTCTGTTTATCCACAGAATGAGCACTCTTGGGTGTATAGAGGGGTGGGGATCGGGCAAACGGCATGCCTTAACTGGAAGTGAAGGACTAAAAGTAGGGGTAAGAGGATATTTCAGCCTCTCTTCTGATTCATCTCACTGCTGACATAAAAAACAGCCAATAAAGATACACATTTGTGCTACTTCAGCATTTTTTTTAATGTAAAATGGTGAGCAGTCCACAGTTTGCTTGAATGAGACTACTGATCCCTTCCATAAATTCTGAGCTCCCCCATACCAGAAAGATATGGACTTACTAGAGCAAGTCCAGTACAGGGCCACAAAGATGACCAGGGGACAGGAGCATCTTTCACGTGAGGAGATGCTGGGAGAACTGTCACTATTCAGCCTGAAACAGAGAAGGCTCAGGGAGATCCTAATGATATGTATAAACATGTGATGGGAGGGAATGAAGAAAAGGGAACCAGACTCTTCTCAGCAGAGCCCACTGATAAGTCAAAAGACAATGGAAATAAATTAAAAAATGTGACATTATGGCTGAACACAAAACACATTTTTACTGTGAGGATGGTCAAACATTGGAACAGGTTTCCCAGAGAGGTGGAGCCTGTATCTGTAGAGATATTTAAACCCAACTAAACTTGACCCTGGGCAACCTGCTCTATGTGACCCTGACTGAGCAGAGGGGTTGAATGAGATGACCTCCACAGAGGTTCCTTCCAACCTCAACCATTCTGTGATTCTGTGATTACTAAACAACATTCAATAATCCACTGAGGGTGAGGTGAATTAAACATTCAAATTAAATATGGTACCTTTAGAAAGTTAATGTCTAAACTGAAACCAGTCAAATGGTCAGCAGATGGGATCATAGATGTCAGAGCTAAAGAAGATCCTCCAGAATCAATCAGTGGAGAACTGTATAACATGCTTTATAATCTCTACCTAACTGTTGCCTTATTGTACCTCTTTATTGCCATCAACAGAACTAATTAAATTCCAGATTTAATCTTTGACCAAGGGAGTAAACCACTGAAGAGCTCACTGTCCTGTTCTGAATGGACCATTACGTTACGAAGTTAGGGACAAAAGTTTGTTTCTCTGGTCACTAGAGATTTGCAACTGAAAATGTACTTAGGTAATAGGCTGGGAATACTAAGAGTAAAGCCTTGATACAATACAGGCACGTGCAACTGAGGCTAAAGAAGCTGAATCTACGGTGTCTAAAGAGTAGTGATATAAAAGCCTTATTCACTGGCCACTGTTAAAAGAGATATTGGTTTGGCATGAAGAGATTTTGGACAACTTTGAATTTGTTCTCTTTCTTTCCCTTTTGGCTCTGTTTTCCTCACTTTCCCATAGAGAAGTAAGAGCAACAGCAGCAGGCGTGGGAGTGCAGCTGACTGTGTGGGGTCTAAGAACCAAAGGAATAAGACTCCAACATTGAGCCACACCCAGAAGGTGTGAAAGTTAGGTCTCCTGCCTTTGTTATTCCTCTAGTGAGAGTGGAGCACTCAAAATATAGGAAGAATTGCTGCTGATCCCAGCTGTCCCTCTTTTCAACCTGAAAGGGAGGGCAAGTCCGAGTTACAGAGAGAATGGGAGCATTGATTTACCTGAAGTCATGGCTAACTGGGGAGGTCCCATTGGACTGGAAGGTAGCAAATGTAACACCCATCTACAAGAGAGGCAGAAAGGAGGATCCAGGAAACTATAGACCTGTCAGTCTGACCTCGGTGCCAGGGAAGGTCATGGAGCAGGTCATCTCGAGTGCCATTACAAGTCATATAATGGACAACCAGGGGATCAGGCCTAGTCAGCATGGGTTTATGAAAGGCAGGTCCTGCCTGACAAACCTGATCTCCTTCTCTGACAAAGTGACCCGGCTGTTGGATGAAGGAAAAGCTGTGGATATTGTCTACTTGGATTTTTGAAAAGCATTTGTCACAGTTCCCCATAGAATTCTCATAGAAAAACTGGCTGCTCGTGGCTTGGATGAACGTACGGTCTGCTGGGTCAAGCACTGGCTGGATGGACGATCCCAGAGAGTGGTGGTCAGTGGAGCTAAACCAGCTGGAGGCTGGTCACAAGTGCTGTTCTTCAGGGCTCGGTGTTGGGACCATGTCTGTTCAGCATCTTTATTGATGATCTTGATAAGGACATAGAGTGTATCATCAGTAAGTTTGCAGATGACACCAAGTTAAGCTGGAGTGCGATCTGCATGAAGATAGGGAGGCACTACAGAGAGACTTGGATAGATTGGATTGGTGGGCCAACGTTAACAGGATGAGCTTCAACAAGGCCAAATGCCAGGTCCTGCACTTGGGCCACAACAACCCCATGCATCGCTACAGGCTTGGGGAGGTGTGGCTGGAGAACCAATGGCATCCTGGCTTGTATTAGAAATAGTGTTACCAGCAGAAGTAGGGAGGTGATAGTCCCCCTGTACTCTGCACTGGTGAGGCCACATCTGGAGTATTGTGTTCAGTTTTGGGCACCTCAATACAAGAGAGATATCGAGGTGCTGGAGCGAGTGCAGAGGAGGGCAACAAAGCTGGTGAAGGGCCTGGAGAACAAATCCTATGAGGAGAGATTGAGGGAGCTGGGACTGTTTAGTTTGAGGAAGAGAAGGCTGAGGGGAGACCTCATCACTCTCTACAGCTACCTGAAAGGACATTGTAGAGAGGTCGGTGCTGGTCTCTTCTCACAGGTGATTAGTGACAGAACAAGGGGGAACGGCTTTAAACTCCAACAGAGGTTTAGACTGGACATTAGGAAATAATTTTTCACAGAAAGAGTGGTCAGACAGTTAAATAGGCTGCCCAGGGAGGTGGTGGAGTCACCATCCCTGGATATGTTTAAGGGTCGTTTAGATGAGATGTTGGGGGATATGGTGTAGGGGAGAACTTTGTAGAGTAGGGCTGATGGTTGGACTTGATGATCCCAAGGATCTTTTCCAACCTGAATGATTCTGTGGTTCTGTGGTTCTGTGATTGGGATGTCTCGTAATGAAGTACCTCACATACAGAACACAAACCAAATTCCCAACATCTTTTCCAGCAGTATGAGGCTTATAAAATTCATTTTTGTCCCTGCATTGTGAAGATTATTTCTTCCAAATTTTTTCACTTCCACTGAATATGTGTGTTCGGGATTTTTTTTTCCCCTCTAACAGTCCTGCTTTATACTTCTGATTCCAGTTTTGATTTTTCTTCCAGTACTTCAAAATTTTAGAGATTAGGACTTATGTTTCAGGCTTGACTTTAGAAAGCCTGATGCTACTTACATGCAACTGCCAATCTGAGATGTTTAGGGTTTTTCTGTGTATGTAAACAACACTTCAAATGGACAGATATCCACTAGAATGTTATAGTGCTCTCTCTGGAACATCAAATGCCAATATTAACTCCTCTATTTCCATCTAGGAGTTTAGACACTAAACTCCTACTTCCTATTTTTCTTTCTTCTACAACATGTAAGATGTATTATTTTTACTTGATTCCTATAATGCTTCAAAAAAAAGGTTCAGTTTGATTGAGTGACTGTTAGCCTTAATGCTGATTTATCCAAAACCTTTACATAGTCCACAGAAGTTTATAAACTGCCAATATTCTAGATAATATATGTGTGTGTATTTGCATAAATGAAAAAAGTTAAAAAATATGCAGCATTATTAAGCATAATAAATCTCAAAGAGTTAGTATTTGGATTTCTTTAAAGTTCCTTCTAAACATCATTTTCACTTCAAAGAGATGTTGAAAATGTTGTGTCAACAAGTTCTGTAATGAGATTACTTTTCTTTTCCAAATTCAAACACATTCAGAAAGTGGAAGAGAAGAACTGTAGAAAAATCAATGAAACAACTAAATACTATTTTTTAACTTCTCAAAATCATAAAATATAAGGCTTGATTTAAGCTTGATGAAAACAGTACAATTGACATCAATTAACTAGTCACATGAATGTAAGTTTCAAGGATGCAGCCCTTAGATGTAGAAAATACCTATTAGTAATCAATCCATCTCCCTGTCATGGCTCTTGAATTTTTTAGTGATTTATCTGGTCTAGTTTAAGAGTCTTAATTGATGAGACATTCAAAGCTTCATGAGAAAGACCAAAGGAAAATTATTCAGGTTGAGTTTTGGGTAAGTGCTCTAGTTTAACAATGGAAACAATTCCAGCAAAACTTAAGGAAATATTTCCATCCCTCTGTGTAAGATTTCATCAAGTCTCAGCTGCGTCGGATTTAAAACAAAGAAGTTATCATGCTCTGAAAGGGGCATAACAGTACAGATACATAAGAAATAGCAGACACACTGTAATATAATTCATAGTCACAGACTACTGTATTAGTTGGCAAAAAAACCCCAACTTTGCATAGCCTGTCATAACAAAGAATTGCCAACTATTTATTTTAGTGTTCCTAATTGTTGTCAGAATATGACCTGGGTCTGTGACACAGAATTTTTCAAAGTCAGCCTGGGAAAAGGGGCATACATTTATCAATGTTTTTATTTTATTCACCAATGCAGCAGCACTTGTGAAGGTCTGTTTTTATTTAATTCTCAAGATTTTGTTGTTAATGGAAAAGCTGTCTCATAAATTAGGGAAGTGCTCAATTACAGGCCTGACAAAGATTGATTTAGTTCTATGCTTGGTCACTACTGGCAAGTGAAGGCCAGTAAAAACTCAGTCAGAAGTAATGGTACATCACCTTAAAGGTGATCAGGGAATAAGCAGATTTAAGAAGAAGAAATGGTTATATAACAGCACATTCTGTGATGGCTTGCTCAGAAGACATCTGAAATCACTCTGAACTTTTGCATTGTCTTTAGTGTGTTTTGTTTCAGACACCAGTTAAGAAAACCTTGTTGTGTGGGGGCACAAAGCTGTGGTGCTCAAGGAGCAGGCCCTCTCTAGGAGGTATGGGAGCTCGTGCCTTGCTGAAGAGGTATGTCTGGACTGGGATCTCATGTGCTGGTGGAAAAGAAGGGAAATAACTTTTAAAAGATACTTTACTGAATGTGCATTGTCAATGATAAGTCCCAGTACTCTTTTACATTGTTTTTATAGTTGCAATTTCACCTTCAAATTCAGGGTGAATATTACTGGTAGAGATCTAACACTCCAGTGCCAATGTTGATAATATTAATGTGAAGAGAAAGCAAAGTAATCTGAAGTAGTCATGCCTCATTGAAGGAAAACTAAACTACCTTACAACTACTAGAGCTGAGGAATTAAGAACAAGTAAGGATGAAAATCACATCAGATGAGAAGCTGTAAAAAAAATGTCACTGAATATTAGTGAAATCCAGTGGAAAACAGTATGTCTCCTCCTTTTCTGAGGCAGAGTAGGTGATATTTCTAGTCTGCTAATTCAAGTGTGAAGGTCTGGTTAGTGACTGTATGAGTCTCCAGTTCATGATAAACTATAAGATATGTATGTATAGATATTGGTATAGGTTATATGACTCAGTATGTTAGGAAATTATGTAATTAATGCTGCCCATACCAGTGTTATGATACAGTCTGCTTCCATAATCATACACTATTTTTTCTCATAAAACTGCTGCCTGATTCAAATCAAAGGTTACATTAATATATTTTAGTCTATATATGAACTGGTTTTGTTTTTTCTCATATGCTGCAGAAAATAGAAGGTGCATACAGAAGAGATGGGGAACAAAACTACAAATTTAACTTCCTGTCTAGTTTAGGTAAACAGAACCCTGAGAAACTGGGTTGTCATGAAACCATTTGCTCTGCAGCCTGCTGTGACACGAAGTTCTTGGGTGAGAGCAGGCAGGTAACTCAGACTAGTGTTTTCAAAGCTAATAGAGTATTGTCTTTTCTCTGGATAATTGATTTAAGAGTATGCATTTCACTCCATGTATGACCTGAAACCTCTGATTTCAGCAGAATTAGATGGATATCATGGTTGGGCAAATGAAGAGCTAGTCAAAAAACACGAGAACTCTGAAAGAATCAGATAGCCGGTGGCTGGTGTTGGGCCTTTGAAAACAATACTTCTGACTTTAATTTCTTTGTGTTTCAGCCTTCTGATCTCTAAAATGCTGTTTCTTCACCTCAAAGAAGTTTTCTCTAATGCATGTGATGCACTTAAGTACAGCAATAATGACAGATAAATAAAACCCAAGCTTAATTAAGAGATGAAACTCACTCTGTCCAGACAAGAATGTATAAATGGGAAGAAGTTAGGGGCTTGTGCCAAACAATGATCCTAAACTAACTTCTCATTGACTAAGTCCTGTTTTAAGACAGGCAACATCTGAGACAAAAAAAAAAAAAAAAAAAAAAATCTGAACAGATGTTTTTAGTCATTTAAACTAGCTAGGTTCACCCATATGAAATCTGCATAAAATTCACCTGTAGCTCTAACCTTGGAAGTCACCATTGCTGTTCTCAACCATCATCCCTTCAGTCAGAGTTAAACAATTAACTGTGCTGTTGTATCGTTAGAGATGCATGGATCATTTTGTAGAAGTAGCAATAAGTCTGTCAACCCCTTTCCTCACTGAAGTCAATATAGTTAGTCTTGATTTGCAATGATGTATTGGAGAACACAAAGTGGCTTTTTTACTGTAGCAACCAACTTCACTTTCAGTCTGAGTCTTCCTGCTGACAGTGTTAATATTTTGTGTCTCACAGTGAATTAAAGAAAATTAAGCACAAAGTGTGCAATGCAACTCATGGAAGTAGTGAAAACCTAATGTGCTGCAATAAACATAGAAAACAACACCTTTGAGTGTTTGCTTGCTGCAGGAATTTGTATTATAGGTTGCCGATCTTCATGTTGCAGAAAGGTGGAAATTTTAACATTAACATTTAGCATTCACAAATTTTAACATTCACAGAGAACAAAAGGGTTTCCAGTAGCCAAGCACAATTTCTAAAGTAAACCAATATTAAAAGAAAAATAAGCCAACCTTTTCATGTAACATAAGGGAAAAGATTTGTAATTGCAGTGAAAGTATCTACCTGGCTAACTTCAAGCAGTGGGCTACAGGAGAATCTGTAGCTTTGCTCCACTGACACAAAGGTATCTCCAGCACAAAGCTCATTTTATTCCAGCTTGTAAAGGAGATGCAGAAATATTTGGATCTCTCGATAGAAAATTAGGTTATAATATATTAACTCCATTTATCAATGGATTTGAACATGATTCAAATCTGAAAAAGTACTTTTGGATGGGCTGAAATGTATCTCTGGTCTCTGTAGGCAGTATTCAATCCTACTCATTGGCATTATGATTGAAAAACCAAACCAATTGCTTAGTCTGCAGTGTAAAGAGCGAGGAAAGGTGTCAGTTCTGGAAACTTTTGAATTTCATAAAAATCATTGTAAGGACCTGTTGATATTAACATCAGTTTTTAACAGAATTTAAGCTCAATTTACAACTATTAATAGCTTTGCAGAGTCACTGAAAATTTAAGTACAAGGAGGTATCCTGGAGTTTTTAAGCCAAATCAAGCAAGTTTTTATTTACTTGAATCTTTCTTTCTTGGCCCTAGTATTTCCAATTTGTCAAGCTTAATCAAGACAAAAAGAATGTCAGCTGAATAGATTAAAATCTTACAGAGGTGGTGAAAACTGGTCAATGGGGAATAAAACATACTCTTTTGCAGATTGTGTATACATGGCTTTACGTATAACTGAAGATAGTCATGCTCTCCCTACAGGTCAGCTGCACATGGGCATTCAGGGATAGTTTCTGCGTAGAATAGAGATGAGGCGAGTTCATGACATTTCAGATCAGAACTGTAAAATGTACTGATTCGTTAAATGGAGAAATCCTTTTCTCATACATCACTTAAAAAATCTTTTCTTTACTTGCAATGGTTTATTTTCATGCTTCCTCTTTATCGCTACCAAGAAATAGCACAATTATGATTTACTACTACAACCAACAAAAAAAAAATATCATCATTACCACCTTTCTTCTCCCTGCCTATGTGAGGGAGCATAGGATTTTGGATAAAGAAAATAAAGGCCAGATGGTCAGATAGAAACATCTGCTTGTGCTTAAAACAAACTGGTCATTCCCTACACCAAGCAAGAAATTGACTTTACATGCAGTAACATCTACATTATTTACTTAGATGTATCTCCTGCTAGTTTTCCATAATAAGAAAACAAAAAGGTACCAAAAAAAAATAGTCACTAGTTTCCTCTTGTCACCAAAACCTACATTTTCTCTTAGTATCAAACACAACTTTCAAAGTTTGATGACAACAAATAACAACAACAATAACTGGCAAATTGGAAAAGCATGTGGTTTCGTTATTACACATGTTCTGTGAAATCACTCTTAAAAAAAATCAAAGTTTTATATGCTAAATTAGTGTGTGGTTGTGTGGTTTTTAAGACTTCTGTAGCTTATAGATAGCATATGTACTTTATAATATGGTAGTTATTAAATAAACAGTAGGCATTCTCATGAATGGTAAAGGAATAGGCTTATAAAATCTGTGCAGTGTAAATTACCAATGCATACATATAACTTAGTTTTGAATAGAGTATTTAAAGGAATTGTATGACTATTTTATAGGTTTAATTAAAAATACAGAGTTGAGTAAGAAACAAATACCAATGGCATTAAGGTAAGGAAGAAAGGATACATTCTCAGCTGACACTTAAAACAGTGTGCAGGGAGACATAAATATTGAAGATTATTCCATATGCTTGCAGCTGTAGGGGGGGTTCTGGCCTCAACAGTAACAACACAGAAGACACTGAAGTGGCCAACATAAGGGACACAACAGGGACAGTATCTTGAAAATAAAGATAGGCCCCAGATGCCTACAGGACAACAACAAAATTAGTCAAGCAGGGTATATGAGAGAGGTTGCAGTGCATTGCTGTGTGTAATGTAAGAGCTGGGGACATTTGCAGGAACACCATGTTCTGGGACCCTACTCTGGGGAAGCCTGGGCTGAAGGAGGACACCCTGCCAGAATATGTGTCAGGTTGGGAGCGTCAGCTCAGACAGAGAGCAGAACCTGGCACAGATAAGGAGAGCTGTAATGTGGCAAGAGAAGGATTTTCAGATCCTGGAGCTGCGGCCATAGCAAGGGTGCACGTCAAGGTTAAAGCGATAGAGACAAATGGGAAGAACAAGTCTAGAAGAGATGTGAAGGAGACAGATTTATGTTTCATGGTGCTCATTTTGGTAAAATCAGAAAGCAAAAAAGCCTCCACTGCTGTCTTGACAAAATTAGATCAAAGTAGATAAGACAAAAACATTCATAGATTATTTCCATGTGTCAGTGTAACAATAGTTATACTCCAATGAATTACAGGTCACCAGTACGCAGGACAGAATAGTGACAACTGATTCACTAAGTTATGAATGTATATTTAATATGTCTCTGGTAGTAACAATTTAGTTCATCCTTTAGTGTACATTTTTTCTTCTCTACAGTTTAAGATTGAATAACTATATGAGACATGGATATTTTACTATAACATTTATTACATTGCATTCTATAAGGACATGCAAATGGGAGCCAAAACATGCCTCTATCATACAGAATACTGGAGAGACTAAATGGATTTCTTATGAAAAAATGAATGTATTAAAATGTAGCTTGTTTTTATGGAAAGGTAATTAAAACCAGACTGTTTTCCAGAAAATGGAATACTTGAAGGATTTACATCATGGTTAAAAATGTACAGAGATACATACTGAATTCCTTCACATGACCACGGAAATCAATGAAAGATTGTAAATTTTTAACTTAGGACATGAAACTTCAACAGTGTAGAGAAAGCTCTATTAATCCTAAACTATCTTTTCTGCCTCTCTGTGGAATTTTTGCAGAGAACCTATCCTGGTTCAGTAACAAAAATTTACAGAAACACTATACTATAATAAACACTAGAAATTTGCATCACAACAATTGAAATTTACTTTTGGATTTGATATGCCTCCCATCCAAACTATCTGTCATATTGAAAATACAATAACAAGAATGACTATTAAAGCAGTGAACATATATTTTGATAATTGGTACTTTAAAATATGGGTTTTATCCATTTAAAATATGCTAATGTACTGTTGTGGTTTAACCCCAGCTAGAAACTAAGCTCCACGCAGCCACTTGCACAGTGCTCCGGTGGGATGGGGGAAAGAATCAGAACAGTAAAAATGAGAAAACTCATGGGTTGAGATAAAGGCAGTTTAATAGGTAAAGCAAAAGCCACACACACAGGCAAAGCAAACCAAGGGTTTCATTCACTACTTCCTATCAGCAGGCAGGTGTTCAGCCATCTCTAGGAAAGCAGGGCTCCATCACATGTAACAGCTACTTGGGAAGACAACATTGCAATGAATTCCTCCCTTTGCTCCTAGCAACAAGGTGTTCCTGCTATAATAATTCCCATAACATACAACTCAAATCCCAGGTTACAACAATTTAAAGGTTGTCCCGATCCACTGTTGGGGGAGGTTTCGATACGATCCCAAGAGCGAGATTAAGACACAAACGAGGTCAAGTGCCGTATACCCAAACCAGGTTTTTTATTATTAAAGAAATGAAGGGGGGTAGCGATAGGACAGAATGGAAGGAAAAGGCAGAAATAAAGCAAGGATGCGGGATAGGGCTGCAAGAATAGTCACCACCATGGATCCAGCGGCGTCCCGTTGGTCCTCAGTCTTCAGTTCTTCGGTGGTGGGTGCACACGAATCAAGCTTCAGTGGTAGATGCACACAGAGAAAATTTTCTGCTGTCTTTTTAAGTTCATCGTATCGGCTGATTAACGTATCTGCTCGCCTTTAGTTATTTTTTTTTTCTCTGGTCCAACAGGTTTTGTTGCATCTGGCTTCAGGGCAGGAACCTTTGCCTCTTATCTGATCATTAGCAATGCAGGCATGGTGGCTGGCCTACACAATAGAGCCACAAACGGCTACAGGATGGGGCCAGCTCAGCACACCTCTGCCCCTTTGAGGCTTATCTACGGAGTCTGACAATGCAACTGCAAAGAAGTGGGGGGGTGCATCCTTCAATACACTCCCGCTTCTCTTGGCAACATCCCCCAGACCAATTCACAGGCCGCAGCAGCTTCTCTTGGAGGGTTGCACAGACACAAACAAGCTTTGAGACAGTCATAGGACATTTCAGTCTCTCACAAAGGTATTTCCATTACAATCTCCACCCCTTGTCCCTTTGGACCAGACCATAAGGTTTAACATTGCAATGAACTCCTCCCCTTGCCCCTGTTCTAACTTGGATTTACCCACAAACTGCAATCCCTTAGGGGTGTACCTGCTCCAAGTGGGGCCTTATCAATGTGCCACAGTCTCTTCAGGAGTATACCTGCTGCAGTGTAGACTTATCCACAGCCACAGTGGCTTTGAGGTGCACCTGCTCCAGTGTGTCCTTCTCCATGGGTCACAATGCCTTCAGAGAAATAGCTGCTCCAGCCTGTCCCTACCCACAGCCACAGTCCCTTCAGGAGTGAATCTACTCCAGCATGGCCTTACCCATGGCTGCAGGGATGTACCTGCTCTCTTGGGGGCCTATCCATGGCCACACACTTTGAGGTCGTTCAGTGTGACCTCATGCACAGCCACAAATGCTTCGAGGTGTACTTTCTCTAGTGTGGACTTATTCTTGAGCCACAATCCCTTCAGAGGCATACCTGCTGTGGCACAGACATAATCATGGCCACAGATGTTTTGAGATGTACCTGCTCTGGCATGGGCTTATCCATGGCCACATGGTCCTGCTCCTGCGTGGACTCATCCACAGGTCACAGTCCCTTCAACTTGAGTTCACACTGGAGTTCCAGCCTGTCCAATGCAGCAGCACAGAAACAGCAGCGATGACCTGGCCATCTATCAGCCCAGGCCCATCACCATTGCTGTTATCAAAATGTTCCCAGGCACAGCAGAGTAAGATGAACAGCAGTACAGCAGGGCAGCAAGCAGCAAAAGCAAAAAGCAATCACTAATGAACACAAGACTAATTTACAGTAAAGCAAGCAAGCCCCATGGCAAGCACAGGAGCCTGCCAATTAACAACTAAAGAGCCATAACAGCTATAAATTCGATTTGGCACATTCCAATCAAATCTGTCATTATTTCAAACCCCTCAAGTCCCACACTGTGCACCAAAAATGACTGTTGTGGTTTAACCCCAACTAGGTACTACACAGCCACTTGCTTGCTCACCCCCAGTGGGATGGGGGAGAAAATTGGAAGAGCAGGAGTAAGAAAACAGGTGAGTTGAGATAAAAACAGTTTAATGGGTAAAACAAAAGCTGCACAAACAAAACAAAACAATGAATTCATTCACTACTTCCCATTGGCAGGCAGGTGTTCAGCCATCTCCATCATATGTAATGGTTACTTGGGAAGGCAAATGTTATCACTCCGCTGTCCTCCCCTTCCTTCCTTTTCCCCCAGCTTTATATTGCTGAGCATGATGTCATATGGTATGGGATGTCCCTTTGGTCAGCTGGGCTCAGCTGTCCCGGCTGTGTGTCCCCCAACTTCTTGTGCACCCCCAGCTTACTTGCTGGTGGGTTGGTGTGAGAAGCAGAAGAGGCCTTGACTCTGTGTGAGCACTGCTCAACAATAATGAAAACATCCCTGTGTTACCAACACTGTTTTCATCACAAACACAAAACATAAGGCCATAGCAGCTACTATGAAGAAAATTAACTCTATCTAACCAAAAGCAGCACATGTATGAATCAAGACTGTAACTGTTCACCTTTTTTTTTTTTTTGTAGCCTTTGTTTAGACCCACAATCTGAAGTATCTTAAGTGAGTTGAATGAAAGAGAGCAAATTAATGCTGGTAATTCAAATAGACGGAACAATATTTTTCTAAGCAAAAAGGTTTTAAGGATCACAAATCTTTTTTGTGTCCTTTTTTGTCATTCATGTGGAACTTCTTTCTCTTTTGATTGATGCCAGTCTACCTACTCAGTGCAATTATTTACAGACATGTTTCAAATAAATTATAAAGCTTGGTCTAAATACTCTAAACATGATAATCAACATATTATAGATAGACAGTAACTCTAAGCAGAGTAGATCTTGAAGATGTGCCAAATTACCCTCCATTAGTTCAGTTATTGAACTAAAGATACCAGCTGTCTCATTTGCAGGCAGTTTTGGTATTTTGCTTTCCATATTGGCTCTATCTATGGGATATTTCATTCTGAAATTAAGGAATCATTATTCCCACCAGGCATCAGTCTGTATTTTGTACATGGCCCTTTAAAGTGGGTACTTAGCTGCTGCTGACAAGTCAAAGTGGATAGCTTGTATTCTGCTAATATTCTAAAGCTCTTCTGATGCATATGTATCATACACCACAATTAATGAATTGCTTGTAATACACTTTCAGGTTTAATGCTGGGTGAAACAGAATGGTGGAAGTCAGCAAAAAGAGCTGGATAAGTATAAATTAACTTAAAACTTTGTTCATTCTAAGCAGTCCTGAATTGCAAACAGTCAATTTCAAACCATGAGAGCTGCCAACCAAGCTTTACATGCGTGAAAGGATAGTATGGCTATCCTTATCAAGCTGACTCAGGGTTGCACCTTGTCCAACGTGTTGAACTACTTTCAATAATATTTTATCAGTTTTAATTGCACTTAAAAGAATCAATTCAATGAAACAACTATTTGAGAATATTTTTACAGTGTAACTGAAAACAGCATATGAAGTTTGCTGAATAAAAACTGAGCTATGATTCATGCATTTTGTTCACTGAAATAAATTCTTATTTTACCACTGTTAATTGCTTTGTTTTGCCTAGATTATATAATCAGAGAATGCATAGGCATGCATACCTTTTGTTTCAAAACAATATGCTAACAAAGCCTTCAAAAACTTTAAAACAAATAAAACATGCTTACAAAATTATTCTACATGATAGTGCAATCAAAATTACAAGATAATACAGTGTACATTCTTTAGATTTAAGTTTCCTTTGACAACAGTTATGCTGGAATAAATTCCACTTACATCAAAGGAATATTGAACAAGTGTGAGAGAAGAATGAGATCTTACCTCATTTTAGTTTCTAATAGATCAATATGTCAAATTTCATGCCTATGAGGACACTTTATTGTTTCTGTGATGCTTGTTGATTCTTTTGCAATAATATTTTGTCATCAGTTTGTGTATCCACCAGAATAGTGTCATTTGCTCTCATTATCTTTCAGAAACTATTGCAATTTAAATTGTGAAGTTAAAAATGCCTTATCCTCTCAGATAAGAAAAACTCTCAGCTTATGACAGCAGAAGTTCATGATGAGTTGATATATTGCCCTGCATAATTAAGCACATTGTGTATGGGAACTCAGCAAGGATTTAGTTTTGATCTCATTTGTCCTTTAATATACTTCTTCCTAGAAAATCTGCATTAGGTAGTTCTAGGAAAATGCCTTGCTTCCTGATCTATATCATTAACATTTCCTGAGATGAACTTTCATACTCTCTGAATCTTCACAAGATACTTTTTCATGTTATTCAAGGAATTTTCTTCAACCTTGAGGTCTAAAAGGCATTTTTTTATCCTAAATTTCATTATTCTTCTAATTTCACACTTTTTATTATGTTAACATATTTTTTTTTCTTTTCCTTTTATCACTCCAGATTTTTATCCTTCACTGGTTAAATTTCTGATTCATTTTATTGCTGATTCTCTCTCCTCTCAGCATCCTGCCTTGACCCACAGGTTTTATTTTAAAATGTACTATATTTACTTTATCTCATTGTAGTGACCTCCTGCATTGCATGTTTATGTTCCTGGTAGAAACTGTGGTGCATTACCTGGAACTATGCCATTGTTCAAGATTCCCTAAATCAATCTGAGCTAATTCTTCTAAAAATAATCCCAAAAGGATTTAGCTCCTTGCAACACTGAGCTGATTATGTGAAATCCAAATAAGTATGGAAAGGCGGGACAGTGTATAGGTTTTGTCTGGGATGGAGTTAAGTATTCTTCATGGCAGCCTGTATGGTGCTGTGTTAGATTGGTGACCAAAACAGTGTTGGTAACACAGGGATGTTTTAGTTATTGCTGAACAATGCTTACACAGCATCAAGGTCTTTTCTGCTCCTCATACCACCCTGTTAATGAGTAGACTCAGGATGCACAAGAAGTTGGGAGGAGACACAGTTGGGACAGCTGACCCCAGCTGACCAAAGGGACATCCCACACCACATGGGATACCATTGTTCTCATCAATAAAACCTGGGGAAAAAAGGAGAAAGGGGGGATGTTCAGAGTTATGGCATTTGTCTTCCCAAGTAACCATTACACATGATGGACCCCTGCTTTCCTGGGCATGGTTGAACATCTGCCTGCTGACAGGAAGTAGTGGATGAATTCCTGATTTTGCTTTGCTTACGTGCACAGATTTTCTTCACCTATTAAACTATCTTTAGTTCAACCCACAAGTTTTCTTGCTTATACCTTTCCAATTTTCTCCATCCCAACGCAAGGAGAGTGAATGAGTGGCTGTAGGGTTAGCTGTCTTACTAGGGTTAACTCACAACAATCACTTAAATGAGAGGCAGTTCACCAACTCTAGCTCCTTCATTAATATGCTCATAAAGAAATATTTATTAAATATTACCCAATTTATTGTGGACAGGGATTTTCAATGTGAATTTTAGAATAAAACTAAAATTTAGGTTTTGTGACTTTTAAAAAAACATATTTTAAGTTATAGGTGAAATGAAGGCTTAAGAGAGAGGCTGAGAACCTGTAGGAACTTGGAATCAGTAATCACTTGTTGCTTCTTGGTGACCAGCAGACCACAGAGGTGGAACATGACCTGCTAAGGTGGTGATGTTATTATGTCATCATCTGTTCCTCTTCAGTCTCCAGGAAAAGATATCAGAGATTATTAAATTAGAAGAGGTCAACACATTGACACATGGGTGCTTAAAAGCATTTCCTGACTATTAGCAATTTAGTAATCTATCCTTATTTGGTAAATAACAGGAATTTTGAAGTTTCCGAGCTATGCTTGGGAATCAACACCCCAAAATTTTGTTATAAGCAGGTGTCTCATGGTAGCTATTCACATTTGAAAATTGGCACTTAGAAGGAAAGAGCAAACTTGTGCACAATATTGGAAAATTCATAATCAGACAGTCAGGAAACACCTCCATAGTGTATTTCTCACATTAGTGTTTCAATCACTTTAGTAACATTTCTAGTTAAGTAACAAAATAAGAAAGAATAAAACCACTGCAGAGATTGGGCTCCTGCACAATCAGTATACAAGCTTAGAAGAGACCTAAATAAAGAGTCATGTCCTACTACACACAGTACTTCCACTGGTTCTGGGTAAGTTCTTTAGTTTGGTGAAAGTCTACATAAAACAGAATTTAAGTCAGGGAGGTAAAAAAAATGATAGAAGTAGTCTCAAAGGAAAAACTAATACATTTCAGTCCTTTATAGGACATCAGTGGTTTTAAATTATTAATATGATGATAGGTTAAGGAGCATCTGTTTCTGCCGATGGTCCCTGGTCCAATGGCCCCTGATCCAATGATGGTCTTTCAGTTTACTTCACTTGCCTTTAGATTTGCTTTGTCCACTACAGCTGCATCATTCACAATAGTCTCCAACGGAAAAATAATTTCTCACAAAGCACTTTAGATTAAGGCTCAAGTCTATTTCCACTACAGTGAGCAAGTGTTAGATGCACAGGTCCTATTAACAGTATACAGAAATCTGTGCCTAATTCCCACATGCATCCTTAAGTGCTTGCCTGTTTACTGTGGTTTTAAACTCAGCCATTTCTTGAAACAGGTGAACAAATAAAAATAAACCAAACACAAAACAACCTCCTCAATGTTATTTTTCCCTATCATCAAGCACAAAAATTATATCAAGCAACATTGCCCAGACTTTATACAAACTGACATTGTTTTCTCGAATAAGAACTACTGTTTTTCCACATTCCATGCTTAAAAAAAGTGTAAACATAAGGATTCTATTGAAGATAAAATTATTTGTCAATTGTACAACTCTTTCTTCACAGTTTTTAGAAGCAATATTGAAGTGATAGAACCTTTTATGATTATTAACTATTTACCACATTTTTTTAATTAACTGCAGAAGGCAGTACTCTCCATGCTCATCTTTCTTGGAAAATTTTCTAGATGGACACAAATCTTCTGATGGCAGTTTTTGAAAAGTATAAAACAAAGTAATCCAATATCCTGATCTGTTGAACTTTCCGTAAGCTCAAGAACCAAATTACACAGAATTTAACAAAATCCTCGTGTCCATTCAACAAAACACTTACACACAAGTCTAGTTTTAAATCAATGACTATATCCATCCTCTCTGAAAGAATAGTCTTTAGGCAGTTGCATACTGCCAAAAGCATAAAAAGTTTTTCTTCTTCTTGTGTCTTTCCTATTTGTTTCCCATGCATAGATAGTCAGGATTTCACAGGTGCAGAGGTTTCTGACCACTGTCCTTACTACTTAGTGGAGGCAGGTAGGAGGATGAGCATTGTTTGGAGAACATCAAACATGCCTGTGCTAGTAAACTGAACAGGGTTAAGCCATGGATGCAAGCAGTGGTAAATGAGTGTCCAAACTGTTTAATGCTGGGATGCTCCCTGGAATGATTTTGTTCTGCTTCAAGTAGCTCTGTCCCAGGTATTGCCCAGCCATGGTTTGGCTGGCTGTGATGTGTCAGTAATTGTTCCCAAGAGGCAGTACTAAGTCCAGGAGGCTTGCAGAGGGGAAGAGAGTTTGACCATAGGTGTGCTGATTACATCTTGATCTATTTTATTTACAAGTCTAGGTATCATTGTCAGAACCCATGTGCAGCAGACAATAGAGATACAGCAGTAAGGCCTTAAAAATCCTGAAAGCCCCTTGCTTAGAGAGAGTCATGCTAATAAATATGATCATCCAGGAACTTATGATAGAGTGGTCATATTAAATGTAAGAAATGCTTATAAAAACAAACCAAATGTGTACCTAATAATCTGTTCGAAAAGAGAGGATTTCTGTCTGAACACATGGGTTGGGGTTTTTTTTATTTTGTTTTAAATAATAGATCTTGCAGTATTTGCACAAGTGTAGGAGCCCTCTACAGCTACAGCTACTTCTTTGCAGCTCTTCTGCTTTCAACTGCTATTGCTTTGTTTGGGGTGGGGTGACTTTGTCAATTAATTCTTTCAACAGATGTTTTCTAAGCTTGGACTCTCTTCCCTCCGCTCTCTTTCACATGTCGTCTTCTGCTTCCAAGCACTTCTGGGGCTACATGAACCTGACTTAAGCTGTCTGCCTGTCCTGCTGGTGCCATTTGCCATTTCCTTTTCAAAGGGCTATTGCTATAACAGCTCTATTCTAGGCAGGGAGTGGAAAACCTTTGAAATTGATGCAGCTTCATTGCACAGTCTATCAGAAGGAAGCAACATTAAAGGAAAATCACTTCTTACCTGTTTAACTGCTATAGGATTTAGCAAATTTTAAACAATTGAGAAGTAGATATATATTTTTAAATGCTTATTACCTGGCTGCAGAACCACATTGATTTCAAAGGCATTTTCTCCCTGCACAGAATAGAGGGGCATCAAAAATTGTTCTTTGAAGAGAAAATGCCACCATCAGGAAAGGAAGACAGCTCAGGCAGCTCAAAGAGTCCCAAAAGTGTTAGGGAGCCACGGAGGACATCTAAAGGGGAAAGTCCAGGTTGTGAGCAGCCTGAGGAATTAGTTTAAAAGAACCCCTTTTCCCCACAGAAATCCTTCAGATGAAGCAGCAGCTTCATGTTGGATACTTTCACAGCTAACATAGAGAGATCAAGCTCAAACAGTTCTGAAAGTCCCTCAAAACAGCAGAGGATAACTAAAAGGTCTAAGCAAAGAGCAGGTTGTACATTAAGGCATTTTCCTCTCCTTGCATGTAAAGTGGAGAGGGGGAGGGAGAGAAGAAAAATGAATAATAAGTCATATGTAAGATTCAAGTTTGAACAATGACATTCTTTCTAACTACATGTAGCTTGCAGCTTTAATTAGATATAGTGTTTTTCTTTTGCTATTAAAAAGCTGCCACCTTTCACTTCAGAGGTGACTACATTTCAATGGGGGTGAAGGATAAGCTATTTGTACTTTGTTGTGTAATGCCCCTAAGCGCCATATAAAGAAAATGACTACTGTACATGCTTTGTAGCTTGTAAAGTCCTTTGAAATAAAAGGTGGACTATAAACATAATGTAAAAAGAACTACTGATGAAGAACTATATAGTCTTGATAAGTATGTGTTTATTGGGGGGTAATTAAAAGGAGTCATCAGATCAGGGCAAAGCTTTTATCCTAAGAATTTTATAACCATATTTAAGCCATTAGTTTGTGAGGTATTTGGATGATTAAAGATTGAGAAATGCTAATAAAAATAAAGACTTTACTCTGTTTCTTCATTAATAGTATGCAAAAGGTGTATAAACAAAGATAATGGCAAGACAGAAGTTTCTTTGTCAATATAATCTCTTTAATTTAAAAAAAATATTTAATTGAAGGATATATCTCAGCATGAAAACAAGGGTTATTTAGCTATAACTGGTGTTTGAAATACATTGTCACACTGTACCTATACAGAAGGTACTCAGGGGGGACGTAGCTGAAGTTATGGTGAGGCCTGTTAGGACTTACATGTACATCCATCTAGACAGCTTTTTTATTAGTGTAGTGTGAATGTATATATGAGAACAATTTTTGATAGCCCTACATGCAATTTCTGTCAGTTACATTTACCTGTTCATAGCCCTCACTCCAGCATCAACTAACCCTCTTCTGAACACATAGTCTTACAATGCAAATCCTTCTTTCCTGTCAGCTCCTAAATCCCTAGAAACCTTCAGAAACTAGAAGGGACGAAGAATGGCTTGTGAGTGGAGGTTTAGACAAATAAGTTACAAGTAAATCTTTTCTTCACTTAAAGTACCTGCCTATTTATTCCTTACAACTCTACATGACCCCAAGCAATACTCCTTACAAAACACCATCTACTTAGAGGAGGATCACTGACTGATGAATCAAGCCTGAGGGACAATGTCCCCTTCCCCATTTGAATCAGCATCCCATTCACCAGCTCAATCCCCTGGCATTTCAAACCATGAGACTTCAGCAACAGTAAGTATGAGTTGAGTTCCCTATGACAGCTTGAAGGGATCAAGCATGAAGATGTTTGTTTGCTAGATCCCTGAAGTGTCCCCTAATCAAATCAAGATAATTACTCTCAGTAATTTTTCAAAGGTATCCTTACAGAGCTTGCTATTCAATGAGAAGTACTCCGAGTTTAGAACCCTAGTCATACAACTTAACTGCAGACACAAGGTGATGAATTGCCAATAGCCTCTTCTAGCCCATATACAGAAATGATGTATGCTCAAAAGTTAAGGTGTAGAATATGGTTTCAGATTTGAAGATATGAGTTGTTATTTAAGGCATATTAGCCTCTGGATTCAAGCTAAAGTCTGATACTACTTTAAGTGAATTATATCTTTCCTAAAGTTGGAATGTAAACAGAATCAGCTATATGAACTAAATTCTTTCTTATATTCTTCTAGCTGTCAATACCACTGTTTTAATGAATCTGAATAACAGAAAAATAAATGGGTTCCTGCTCACCAGGTCTTTAATCTATTTACAGTTAACATTTCTGATGTAGAAAATGACCAAAATAATTTCAGAAGCTGAATGAAAGAAAATCAGCAATGCTTAGTCTGAGGCAGAATATCAAGTAAATTTAAATAGAACTGATAGAACTTTGGCTGTAGGAAGTGTAGGAACTTAAACAGAGAAAACAATTTATGTTTTCACTTCCTGGAAAATACAATCCATTTGACTGAATCTTTTGTGATGTTAGAATGCCAGAAAATATATAACCCAGACTTAAAAGCCCTCCACCATCCTCAGAAGTGGAGAAAATTGAATGAGGTCATGTATCTGACCCAAGAAAGTCTAGAAGTAGTTATGTGGTTACTGTGTCCCACACTGAAAGACCTTCAAGATTTTAACCAAAACTCTCTCATCCATTCTGGAGTCAGGAGATTCAGAGTTGCTACATGCCAACCTCTCCATGGCTGGATGACTTCAGACATAGGAGGAACTGGAAATTGGAATAGATCAACTGCTCTGTCTAGGACAAAACAAGCAGGAAGACCCATGTTTCTTTTCCACTTCTATGGAAAAAATATCACTCTTAACATACTCCCATTTCTTGAATGTATCTTTTAAGACACCATCCCACACTCTCTTTTCTCAAAATGTCTGAACTTATTGTTAGTATCTTTAGGGCTATGCTCAGATAAACTGTGAGAAAGTGTTTCAATGCAGTCTGTCAATAGACTGACCATGTCCTTCCCATGTGGATGAGTTTTCACTTGATCTTGAGTTTTGATACAGAATATGTTAATGATATCATCTGCTGTTATCTGCATATGATGACCCTGACGCAAACATAAAAACTGACTCATGGATTCGTGAGTGAGGAAGGGCAATGGTTGTCTTTTACCTCATCTTTAGCAAGACTTTCAATATCATCTCTCACAGTATCATCATATGTATGTCATATTAGGATGTTAAACCCTGGATCAGTAAAAAAACTGGTGGGATGGTCAGGCTCAGCAGGTAGCAATTAATGGGTTGTACTCTAACTGGAGGCAGGGAACCTCCAGGACCATGGGGGTCTACCTCTGCACCTCTTTCTATTATCTTTGTCAATGATATGACAGAAGGAACTGAGTGTACTCCCATGACATTTGCAGATGACACAGAACTGGTGAGACCAGATGATACACTTGAGAGCAGAGCAGTCATTCATTAACTTTAAAAGTACTTAAGAACTTTCTGGAGAAGAATGTTCAGTAATAAGGATAAAGAAAGCAGGAGCTGAGGTCAAGATTTCTAGTGCCATACTGAATGGTATGATCTTGGACTAGAAATGATATTGACTTATGGTGAATTTGGTTTTTAACAGTGGAGGCCTATGTAGACTATCTTGCAGGCTGAAAGATATGAATCAGTCTCCTTCTGAAGTGACAGAATCACCACTGCAGATATTATAATTCATTATGCAGATTACCAATTAAGCCTTCAAAGCTTCTTATGTCAATATGGATTTCCAGCTTTTTTGGGGTTTTGGTTTCCCTTTTTTTTTAAAAACAAAACCAAACTTGAAACAGCCATTGCAGAATTTTGTCCCCTGGGATTAACAGAAATGCATATCCAAGTCCTGTTACAGCATGGCCTCATAGGAAGCACAACCAAAGAAACACCAGTAGGATTTGGAGGTTCTAGATAAAATTTTGCTTAGTGTAACTCTATGCTAATATTCACCACTAGTCAAAGTGCTATTCCACGTGGAAGCATGACAACTTGTTCATTAAAAGATATAGAGCAGGAAAAGATGCTGATATAGAACGAAAGGGAAAATCACTCTGTGCCTTTTCAATGGACCTTCCAGAAAGATCTATCTCTGCGCTGAACAGGAAGGCAATGACCCTGAACCAGAAGTTTTCATCAGTACACAAGCTTTTTTGCCTTTAATTAGTATGAAAAGGCAAGAAAGCTGAAGGAAATTAGGCCTCACAGGGCACTGATCATACTTTTGCCTTCTTTTGTTGGTCCAGTGGAAGATTTACATTGATTGCAATGTTGCAGTTTAATGACTGCAGCACTTCATCACTGAATAGATTTTTTTTCCCTGAGACAGGACATTGTCAGTTGTGGATTGGGCCTCCTTAGGGAAACTAAAGCATTGCAACCTTGATTACCTCTGTAACACCACAACCATGAATAAAGTACTAGCAGTCATGTCTACAGTATTAAATGGGGTTTAGAACACAATTCTTATATTCTCAAACATTCCTTCAGCTATTAATACCTCAAAATAATTGCAAAACTCTTGAGAAAAAATTAGAAGTGAAAAGAATTGGTCAAGTATATCTTGACAAATGAACAAGATATGTGAAATTGGAAAGAGATATAATTTCTTGCTGAAAGAACCGTTGTGCCTGTAGTGTCTAATAACAGAGGACTTTCTGCTTATTCCTTGTTACCCCTCTCCATAACTAGAGCTGTCACAAGTTATGATGGATCTGAATGCCCAGATACAGGTTAATATTTCTCTGAAGACCTGAAATTTCCTACCAACATGCCTGAAAAATGATCCAGAGGAAGAGAGCTTGGGAAGAAGCCATGCCTGTCAAGGTCTACTTAAGGTAACGACTATTAGAGAAGGATGATGCAAACTCAAAAAGCAATAGAGAAGGAAGTAAGTCCACACACACGTTCAAGTCATCCTATTCTAAGAATGATCCTTGAACAGCCTAGCGCCAAAATCCATTATCTTGGCTGAACTTCCAAAGGTTCAAAGTGGTTATTGTCAGGGGATTTCCAGGAATACCATGATGTGAAGATAATTAACACTTTTCTGAGTGCTTGCTCTTCCCTGCAGTGGGGATGTAGAGAGTTTTCCAAGATAGAAGCTGGAAGCAAGCTCTCTGCTCTTTCTATTTACTGTAAGAGGCCAAGAAGTCTTGGAATAAAAGGAGCGGAAAGGGTATGGAAGTTTGCTTTTCTGGTACCAGATGACACCACTAGTAAACATTTGTAACTCCACATAATTTTACGTAATTTGCTCACATGAGTAAATACTAGCAACATTATTCTGTTTTATGCAACAGACAGGTAAGGTAATGAACATTTATGTTCTCTCATTCAAATGGTTGATAACTGAGAGGTAGGTCTACTTGTAATCCCTGTCACCTCCACATGATGCACAGAATATTTTGTTTTCCCATTTTATAGTTTTTTTGGGTTGGGTTGGTTGGTTGGTTTGTTTGCTTGCTTTTTTTCATTTTGGGAAAACTACATAAGGCAGAAAAAAACCAAACCAAAGCTTTCTGCCAACCACAAGGTGCCAGGCTGCAAGGAAAAGGAAACCAAACCACAACAATGTGTGAGAAACCCTTCACTGGAGAAAAGGCAGAATTTCCCCAGAAAAACTTTGTAAAGGAATTTAATTTGAAAAAAATGTCTTATGCAAAGTAAAATGAGCCAGTCAAAAATATATTCTGAACTCGGTAAACTGGAATGTGAACAATTACTCTCAGAAAGAAAATTGGAATATGCAGGAAAGACTTTAAAAGACCTCAAAATGCTGCTCATAGAACTAGGCCTGAAAGAAGCTGTTGAGGCAAAGTTACCCTCAGGCAATCAGCCCCAACCTGACATAGACACAGCCAAATTAGTTGCACAAATGCTGTTAACCAAGCTCACTCTGCAGCAGAAACAGCTGTATTCCAAGATGGAAAAACACAAGCTGGAGACAGCGAAGAAGAGGTAGGAGACAGACTGGGTGGCGGGGAGAGCTGCTGCTGCTGCTGCTGCTTAGAAAGCTTCAGCAGCAAAGGACTAGCGGCAGTTTGTACAGGTGGAGCAGCTACAGGCAGTCAAAGGCTGCGAGTGGACACAAACTAGAAAGGAAATAGCTCAAGTCCTTTATTTTCTAATTCCCTCTGCATGGAGACCTATCTCAGTAAAATAGGTCTGTGCTGTGGAAAGGGATTTTGTTATAGCAAAGAACCTGAGTTAACATGCCCATTTGTGACAGAGTGCATATGATCAAGTAAAAGAGTGAGTAGGTTATTATGGTCTTGTGTAATACCTGAGATGGAAGTTTTCATATCTTTATCTTTAATAATAAGTTTCAGGTTTACAAGATACGTTATGAAAGTCTTTTCATTACTGTTATGTACTAATATTTTTGCCAGGAAAAATTAAAATGGGTCTCTTTACATAGAACATAAAAAAGCAAAAAGAACAAAATATTATCATAATTTCATTTATGAAAATAAAAATATTTCATCCTTTGTTTTAATCCTCATGTTTACCACACAAATAAGGATGAAAAGAACAAAGTAAAGGTATGAAGAAGTGCCACAAACAATAAGGTAATAAATGTCACAACTTGTTTGAAACAGGAAATAAGTAAAAGCAAAACATTTAACACATATTGAAAAATATGTTTCAAAAGTAGGTTTACAGTTTTAGTTTTGCATCTCATGCTATAAAAAAAAAAACAAAACAGCTTTGATGGGCTTGCAATCATGTAAGACAATATTTTGCAGGCAAAATTTTCAGAAACACAAAACATAATTTTCAAGTAAGACCACTGTCTGAAGTGACATATAGTAAGACTCTTCTTAAACCTGCTTAATTTACAAACTCTACAGACGTGCAGTTTGTCCTCCCCTTTATATATAGCTAGGGGGCTTGCAGTGCTGTGAATGTACAGTAAGTTCTTGCATTTCACTGCATTTAATGTAGCACTACCTCTTGTACCAAAGCTATTAAGCCTCTTGATCTTACAATCTCCTGCTGCTGCAACAACTGAGTAGTACATTTCAATACTAAGCAGGCATATCACTCATCTCCTTTGGGGTCTCCAGAACTCCTGCTACAGTGATGGGTATAGAGGCTTAATGCTGATATAAGCATCTAGTATGGACAATCGTCACAATTTAATTAGCTGCACAGTCTAGTGTGTATTACAGTCAAATATCTATGTCTTTAAGGATTCTATGTTACCTTTGTGGCTTAATAGAAATCCTTGTAGTACAAAATGTCAGGTGCCATATAACGATTTGTCTTCTTCTGTAACTGATAACATGTTTTCTCATAAAGTTCAGTTTAAGAGATTTGCCTTGATTCATTTTGGTTTCTCTGATGTTATTTGCACATATTTATAGGGATGCCACTGCCATTGTTCCAAACTTACTTTGAAGACATATCATAACTAACACAAGTCAGGGTCCAATTACAGGCTAATGTGTTTTCTTCTGTTCTTTCCACATGGTTGATATACACTCCCAGAAAATTCATGCTGCTATGAAACACTAAAAGAGGAAAGTATTCCATGGAGCATTTATATATTCAATCTTTAGTGTGCCTGAGTGGGATTCACTAGACCACCTATAGCTAACCTGAAGATACGCATAGCTCATTTATCTCGTTTGCTTGTGCAGTTTCTAGAGAGTACATGCACTTCTGCAGTGTGATTCACCTAGTCATTCCCTAAAAGTCCATCTTTTTCTCTGCTGATTATACAGGAAATCTGGGGATATTAGCTCAGACACAGAGACCAAAGATCTGGCTGTCTACAGCCATTATGTTCCAGCAACTGCAGGGTGACTCCAGCCCACGTCAGGTATGACCACACTATTACACGGCAAGGGCACTCAGAGGCCAGGCTGCCACATACCACATCAGCCCTCGCTATTTATCAGGGCTGAAGGAAGGACCCTCAAGGACTCTCACAACTGTAAATATATCCAATGCATGCAAGAGAATTGCACTACTTCTGGGCAGATGGGCAGTACGTGTGATTTAGGCTGAGTGCCAGATACTCAAACCGTCTATGCCAGATCCAACAAAAAGACTATAAAAGTTAAAACCACTCCAAGTTTAGCCTCAGAATTTACCTCAAGCCCTTACCGGGGTGGGGACTCACATCTGAACAGACTGGATGTGAGGTGAGTTTGGATTTGAGACACAAAATAATAAATAAAAACTGCAAATCCACCCTTTGGTGATACAATCATTATATTGTTTGCAGCATGCAGATAGATTGTACCCCTGTTGTACCCTGAGAACAACTAGGGCCCAGAGACCTGGGCAACCTGACAGAAACCTAGAAAACAGCAATCATTGATTCAGTGTCTCACTCACTAGAAAGAATTAACAAGTCATAAAATGAAGGTCAAAATAGCCTATTCAAGGATACAGCAAAATGCTATCAATTGAAATAAACTATTTGAAAGCAATATAAGGTAGTTCCTCACTCACTTTTAACCCTCTCTACAGCCAAAATCACGACCTTCTATATGTAAAGAAAGTTTATTAGTACAATCATATTTAGTGCTGCTTATGGAACATAGTATAAGAACACTTTTGCAAGCTATGCAATGCACCAAGAATAATATTGCCCTCTAATGAGTGTAATGTCAGGTATTCTTACGCATTTGTCTTTCTAGTTGCTACCCAGCACAGATAAAAACTTTTTACACTATGATACAGCTCTTGGAGATTCTCCAGCTACTTAAATGACAGAGTGCTTTGGTTTTGGAGCAAAAAACTTACTGCGTTCTTTTCCTATTTATGATTTGTGAATTCCATGTGGTCACATTATGCATAACTGTGCAATGACAGGAAGTGGAACAGTTCACCACCAAGTTCTCTGCAGCCACTGAATGGTTCCTTTCTTGAAGCAATTAATGCAATTTTCCCTGCTAAGGAGGACATAATCCATAGTAAAAAGTGGAATAACAGTTTTATGATATTATTAATTCATTTAATTTTGCCTTAATTGGAATTTTTCAGTACACAGAAGGAAGTCATCCACCAGCCATCTGTTCTTATATATTGCAGTCACTGCTAAATTATCCTGTATTTAACTTCCGTTAATAAGGTTAACATGGGAGATTTAGCATAACACCATTGCTTCTCTCTGTACTATGTCCATTTAAGAATGTATTTCATTGCTACCCGAGAGGACTTCATAGGCAGAATCACCTTCTCTTAAAGTGTAAAAACCTGACACTGTTCCTTACTAAAACTTTTTGTCAGTGCTAAGTTACAATAGCTTGGCAAGGAAGCAAAAAAGCTGATAGTTGTCAATTTGAAGAGTACATTAAGTAACAAGTTTATAAAGCTGACATTCTATATCAGTGAATTCTGAATACTGTCAATCTCTACTTTTATACCCCTAGGGTAATTTCAACAATTAAGGAATATATGAGGAAGGATCTCACATGGACTACAGAAGTTTTACGCTAGTGTGGTAGCATAAAATCACAACCAGAGCTTGGACCTGGTGAAGGAGAATTTTTGTTGTAATACAGTTTCTGTAGAGAAACTCGTATAAGCTTGAACAAACATTTTCCAAAGTCTCAGCATTGCCTTGCAGAAATCTAGGGTACATAATTCTTCAGAAGTAGCAAAGTAAATTATCATTCACAGACAGCAAAAAACCCCAAACATTTATTGTAGTGGAGGAAGCTGCTAAAATTACACAACGGCTCAACTTCACATGCCAGTGTGCAGCCGGTTTTGAAATAAGAAATAATACAGAGGTGACTGAAATGTACCTTAACTCTTTCCTTACACAGAGCTGAAAACTATGACATGTCCAAAGTTACATTTGCAGTATCTATAAAATGCATTTCGAGCTTTGTAACTACCTCAGTTACTAGAGTCCTTTCCAGGGTGGATGCAGATAAGAATGACAACTGTTAGGGATTGACTCTCCATAAACAGTTGAGATTGCTGGTACATTGAAAGTCACACTCTAGGGTGAAACTGATTTAAAAGCAGACGTGAAATCTTAACGATTTAAACAACTACTTTGCTAATAAAAATAAGCATTTATTTGCATAGTTAGAATGTCAAGAGTATTTTTACCTTTTGTTTCAGAGATATGGCAGTCTGCAAGCACTGGCAGTGAGTGCTAAACTAGGAAAGCGTTTAGCTTTTAGGCATTTCTTAATTCACAACACAAATTTGGGCTCAGTTTATTTGGGTGGAGAAGAGGTGAGATAAAGGTCTCAAAGAAACATATGCTGTTTCTATTGCTGTAACACACCCTAAATTTCCTTTTACTCTAAATTTTATTGGCATCCAAACCAAACCATTCTACATGGAAGAGTCATTAAAAAAAATCAAACCCTTCTGATTTCACTTCCAATTTAAAAAGCTTTTAAACTTGAAAATTCTTCCTCAGAACCTGCATTATTGCTAAGACAGTTTCATTAAATAAATATGTATCACTGTAAAAAACAAATGCAAAGCAATAACTGCCTTGAAGGACTAGATTCAGTATAGACCAGAACACATTATAGCTGTTCTGGGTCTTCTATTTTTACTTGTAACCAAATGAAAAATTCATTAAATAATATGAGCATGTACATCAAAGGGGTCTTCCAGAAAGCTAATAAGAAGCAAGGAAAAGAGAAATATAAGGGAAAAAAAGAAAAAAAAACCCAAAACACCACAAAACAAAACCAACAAAAAAACCCAACCACATAAAAATGACCAGCCTGCTTATGGCAAATTTGCTTGTAATAGGAGCTTGCTTGTTCAAGTAAAAGGGGTAGGTAGAAGTGGAGTTTAAATATTGTATTTATAAGGTCCTTTTGATTTCCATGTCATGTTTCTTCAGGTTACTTAGCTGAAGATACTGCTTCTGTTACTATCATCTCTGCAAAGTCAATCCAACAAATTAAATTAAACCTTCTTTCTTTCTGCCTCACACATCATAAAAACAAAAAAAATATTTCAGAAGGTGCATGCTGTTTCTGCTATCTTCTAATAGTGATGGATGAAACAGAAAGAATAGAGTTTGATTTAATCAGAAAGCTTAACCTTTCAAGGAGAAGAAAGACACCTATATAACATATTCATGTGTATATTTTATTTTCAGACATATGTGTCCATGCATAAGTATATATTCTAGACATACGGGTCTATCACATCTCACTTTTTATATTGCAGTGAATATATAGAAAAGGCACAGTTCGCTGTATTTCATGCACAAGTCTGTCAGTGTTTCATTCAGATGATATTTGTTAATCTTACATTACACAAAATAGCTTCCCTGCCCAAAGGAGTCTGCAGAGAGAAATCTGGTCAACACATTACAGAGGGAGAGTTAAACATTCTGGTTTTCAAACAAGGCGCATGTCGTAAACATTTAACAAGAGGGATTTCTCGTCTCTTCAGTATATTTTCTGCATCCTGTATTAAGCTAATGGTTTTATTTTAATAAGACTTGTGTTTTCACAGTTCTACCTTCACTCTCTCATTCTATTAAAAATGATGGCCCAAAGCCTGTAAATGCTCATAGACAAATTAATCTCATAATTGTGTATTGAAATTAAACATATATAGAAATACTTTCAGTAATGAATTCTGTCACACACTATCAAAACGATCACAGTGTTTGTTTATTTTTCTTTTGTGAAAAGTTGCTTAACTGTCTGCCTCAATAGATATATTGTGTAGATCTAAGCCCTGAGATTCACAGAAAAATGCATACTGTGTGCTTCCTTCATTCATTTGAAAATGGGAAGGGGATTGCATCATGAGCGGCTGTTTCAATTATATTTTGATATTTTTTGCCATTTGAAAGATAGCATGTTACAAATCATGTCAGAATATTTTTCCTACTGGACTTTTACATCTATCCAACAGTCGAAATATTATTTGTGAAGCGTGAACATTTTAATAACTATTCTTCTGGTTTTGTGAGCTAGTTGACACTGTATAATAGCAGAAAAATGAAACCATGTTGAAGATTTATCAGAACAAAACACTGGAAATGATGAATCACAAGTAATGAAGCAGGAGCTAAAGAAGAAAAAAATGTGCAAGTTTTTGCTTGATTGAAGAAATACTAATACATATTGGTATGTAAGTTGTGACACCCTGATACATATGTACAGATACAGCAGTATTTTATAATCAAAATAATGCAGTAGGAAACAATCCCTGGAAAAAAAATTTGAAGACCTCATTATCTGTGTGGTGTTAACCAGATCAGTGCAGGCACAGAGTGAGTGCCTGGGGTCACAGCAAGGTCAGATTAGGAATAAGAATTACACACTAGGTCTGGGTGTGAGCTCTATAACATACAGCTTGGAAGTGTGGCCATTGGAGAAAAGGGGGAGAAGGTGGCATGTAACTTTACTGAAAAAGTTCAGAATTTGGTAGGAATTCATAAAATGGGGAATTGCAGTTGCTGTAAACTGATTGCCTAATTCTAAAGCACTGTGCAGCAAAGAAATGGGCAGCTTTTTGCTCCCCTGCTACTGAATATCCTTTGAAATTGAAGATCGAGGTCAGAGCTACAGAGGACAGGCTAGAGGGGTAAGTGGCTAACCCTGGGTAGGAGAATCTACTACAGTCAGTTATCCAAACTGAATCCTCTTATACTCTCAGAAGAGGAGTCTGACCCTCCACCATTTTATATAATATTTACCATGTGCTAAGAAGATGTGAAAAACTAAGGGGAAAGAACTCCATTTATTAGCATTTTAAATCCACTTTTATGTGACATAGCAAATGTTACTATCTTCTGAGCCTGAACATATACTCCAAGTGAAAATATTATGAGAATGTCTTAATGGATGTTATGGCCATCTTCTTATTTTGAGCCCTTATTTTGAACTGGACATACACTGAACAGGACTGACAGCTTAAAACAAACAAAAAAAAAATTACACAAGCCAAGAAGGTATTTATCCTATTTCTGAGAAATAGGGGCACAAAAATACCAGAGGGGTGGAACACCTCTCCTATGAAGAAAGGCTGATAGATTTTGGGTTCTTCAGCCTGGAGAAAAGAAGGCTCTGGGAAGGCCTTATTGCAGCCTTTCAATACTTAAAGGGGGTTTATAAGAAAGATGGGGACAAACTTTTTAGTGGGCCCTGTAGTGATAGGACAAGGGGTAATTATTTAAAGTAAAGGAGGGCAGATTCAGACTAGTTATTAGGAAGAAATTTTTTACAGTGAGGGTGGTAAAACATGGGAACAGCTTGCCCAGAGAAGTGGTAGATGTCCCATCCCAGGAAACATTCAAGGTCAGGCTAGACAGGGCTCTGAGCAACCTGATCTAGTGAAAGATGTCCCTGCTCATTGCAGGGGTGTTGGACTAGATGACCTTTAAAGCTCTCTTCCAACCCAACCCATTCTAAGATTCTATGATGCTATGAAATATGAAGCCCCTATCTACTGCATGTTTCCTTTCCAAATAATACACTTTCTACCACCAGCACCTCTTTTCCTTAGGACTACCACATGCACCAGGTGTACTACAGTCTGTCTGTTACTCTCAAGGACATTTTTTCATCTTCTGGTTTAAAACACTTCCTACACTTCTAAATAATGTCCCTCCACCTTTTCCCAAAGAGAAAAGTGTTCCACAATTTCTCTCCCATACCAAAGCAAAGAGAAAAACAATTCTATAAGGATGGCTGAGCCTTTTTTCCAGCAGTTCAATGTAGCAGCTTCAGTCATTGATGCAGCTGTCACTGGATCTAACCTTCATGAGGCACAAGAGTTCAGAAGTGGCCTGTAGCTGCTGAATCTAAAACTTCATTGCTGGTTGTAGGTACAGACTGAAACTCTGAACTGTGTGAAGTCATAGGAATAACTTTCCCAAAAATTCAAAATTCATTAAAATATCGCTGGCCATGACTCATAAAATCAAACCCTGATTCCTAGGGGATAGAATTAAAAAAAGGGAACAAGTATTATTTTAATTAAAATCCATGAAAAATATTCTGAACTCAATTTTTTACCTGTGAAGTGAAGACCATGCCCCTCATCTTTATGATGAGAATTGCAGTATATACACACCATGTGCTGCAATGCAATGTAGACAAGACAAAATTAACCTGGGTTCCAAGAGAAGTCTTTCCATATGAGGAAACGAGATCATACAATCATTTAGGTTGGAAAAGAGCTTTAAAATCATTGAGTCCAACATCAAACCTAACATGGCCAAGTCCACCACTAATGTGGTGGACTAATGCTCCATGTCCTGAGGCGCCACATCTACACATCTTTTCAATACCACCAGGGATGGTGACTCAACCACTTTCCTGGGCAGCCTGTTCCTTTGCTTGACAACCTTTTCGGGAAAGAAATTTTTCATAATATTCAATTTAAACTTCCCCTGGTGCAAATTGAGGCCATTTCCTCTTGTTCTATCACTTGTTACTTGGGAAAAAATACTGACACCCACCTCGCTACAATCTCTTTTCAAGCAGTTGTAGAGAGTGATAAGGTTTCTCCTCAGCTTTCTTTTTTTCAGACTAAACAACCCCAGTTCCCTCAGCGGCTCCTCACAGGACTTGTTCTCTAGACCCTTCACCTACATTGATGCTCTTCTTTGGACACGCTCCAGCACCTCAAAGACTTTTTTGTAGTGACGGGCCCAAAACTGAAAGCAGTATTCAAGGTGCAGCCTTGTGCGAGATGACTTGTAAAAACAGGTCCTGAAAGAAACAAGCCTGCGAGAAACAAGAACTGAGAAAAATAGCCTGAGAAAGAGATAAAGGTTAGCTGGAGGAGTGGAGGCCCTCCGAGCTAAGGAATGTCTCGAACACTCGCAAGTAATGAAACTATAGTCATGGGGTGGATAGTGTGGAGGTCAAAGCTGATAAGGCTGCCTGAGTAACACAGGATGCAGCTGGAGGGGGAAGACCTGTGGAGACAGGACGGTTCTGCTCTAGTGAAAATGGTCAAGTTTCAAGGGACATCTGTCCGGTGAATAACCTTTGCTTCATTATCCAAGAAATATGTATTAAAGTTAACACCCCTGAATATGCTAATGAAGACTAACAAGGTCGTGCTAATTATATCATCCCGTGAAACATCTTACAGCTCCCCATACATGGGATACGTAGGTATGTGGGTCGACCTAGGGGACGGACCCAAGGAAAGTGTGTATAAATCAAGGGGGAGCAAAGGGGGGGTGGGGAGGGGGGGGCGATCTGGAGAGTGAAATGAAACGAAGAAGACGGATGCCTCCTGGAACCCTCTCTGGTGGGATCGACACAGGAACCCAGATCAGTGTTCTCTATTCCTCTATTCTCTCCATATCCCTCCTTTCCTTTTTCCCCTTTTCCTTCACTACCATTAAGAAATGCAAGGCATATTTTATTGCCTGCCACAACTCATTATATACTTAGTCAACTATCATGTATCCAAATAGTACATTGTGGGAAGTTAATAAATGTTTGGACTTTGAGACTTGTCTCACCATTGCCCACTCCGTTGGGGATTTACAAATCTGAGTCACTCGTCTCCCTTGTCTGAGCGGGACATGACAAGCCTCACCAGTACTTACAGGGGGACGATCACTTCCCTAGTCCTGCTGGCCACACTCTTTCTCATGCAATATCATATGGTTTATGCAGATTAAGAGGATAACTTAGTCAGCATGAAGGTGTTCACAAATAATAGAGAGCTCCTTTAGCTATATATACAGTAAAGAACATACATAAGTTACACGGGACCACACTTAAGTTACATTGTGTTTTCTTTGACATGCAGTAGAAAAAGGGATTTCACTTGTCAACTTCATAGGATAAGATGGCAAAAAAGATGAAAAAAACCCTTTTGACTCAATAATTAAACCTGCAATTTTCCATTACAATTGCAAAATACAGGGTTGTAATAGCCTATTATATATGAACAGATATACTCCTTTGCATCTACTTGAGTAGATTAGGTCTTAGAACAAAGGATTTTTTTGTTCTAATGGACATTATGTTTATACAGTAATCAGAACATAATACACAGAAACTTAATAATGCTATGTTCAATGTCTAATATCTACTGTACTTGGTATTGAGTTATCTGAAAGCAATTTTACAACCAGAAACAAGGCACAAAGCACCTCTACTAATGTGGGATGAGAAAACATTTAATATTCTACCACTGGAAATGCAGAAGTACAGAATGGCTAAGCAACACATTTTCCAAAGTGATTCTTGGATTAATGTTTATGGGTTTTCACATGTCTGACCCTAAAATATGCCTGGAAAAATATCAGAAATGTAACAAACTCTTCTAGAAGAGAAGTTTCTGGTTCTGAAAAACTTGGGGAGAAAGTTATAATGTATTCTGCTGGTCAGATGAGACAAGCTTTTCTGGCATCAAAAGTGTAAATCTGTGTTCTGATGCTTTGCTGACTTCAGTATAATCAAAACAAGTTTATTTGGATTAAGATATTTATCCATTTAAATGTTACCTGTTTCCAGTATTACTTTCTTACACATTTAATTAGCCAATTTCTTTTATTAGTATGTTTGCTTGTACTTACCAATGCCTCCATAATCCAGATGAAACTCGGCCTTCGGTGTGCTATGTGCTATTCAAATTTATACTAATAGACCACCCAGCTCTATATACACGTTGATAGTCTAAATACACACATAGAGATACAAGGTGAACAGAGTCACAGGGACACAAAGAAGTAAGCCTTTCCCAAGCCATTTAGAAAGGTAGGGATAGAACTGCAAAGAGAACTTGACTTCTATGTCCCCAGTAAAGAAATCTAGTCACTTAACTATTCGGCCTCTCATTTCTTTTTCTAGTCAGCTGATTTAAGGATGGGTTATTGTAAAGAGACTGTTGTACCTTCAGATACATTAACAGATGGAAGAGGCAATGTATGGAAAACTACATTAGAACATGAGAGGTCTGCAAGCAAAGCACTCAAAAATCATATGACACAGACTAATTTGCATGATATTATATTGCATTCTTATGTGAACACATACTGTTTATCCCTTCACTGTTGAAAGAAAAAAGTATTCAACCCCACTTTTAATGCCTATTGTTCAAAACTGTGGCTCTTGTACTTCATACTGGCCAAGCCCTGCACTGAATAAAGATTTTATTTTCTTAGATTTTCATTTGATGCTCCGTTAGCTTTTAGTTTGCTTCATAAATGTTTATATACTACCCATAAGAAACCCCATGTTTAATCAAGAAGTATTATGACCCCCCCAATTTTACTAACGAGTAACTGAAATAGAGACATCCTTAGGAACTTCTAGCAAGTCATACACAAAGTACCTGCCAAAGAAAGGCATGAAAGCCAGACGTCCATAGAACCATGAAACTCATCTTTATCTTGCAGCTGATCCTTATTCTATTCACTGCACACTATATGCTTTTCAGTGTAAGAAGCAGTAGACATCATTCTGTTTCACAAGACATCATTCAGACATTACAAAGTATAACACACAATACTCTATATCATAGCAATTCACTGTGCAGCTTAGACTTATTTGACACCAAGTGTGTTCAGTGAATGAGGCAGTGATCCCACAGAAATAATATACTGTCACTGTGTAATTAACAACACTACTGCAATGCACATACCACAGGGGATTATATAAAATAACCCAAAGAGCTTCAGTTTTGATATTTTCTGGCTTTTTGATAATTCATTTGGGTTATGTCTAAATATTACAATGAAGCAATATGTTAGACATCCCTGAGCAGGTAAGTTTATAATTACTTGAAGCAGCGTAGCCTGTGAAGCATGGCACTGCACCTGGGCAATTAGCTCAGGCGTAACCTCAGTCTGAAGCAGCTTTATTGCTTCCAGTTCCAGAGTTAGCTCATTTAATGCCTGTTTAGGAATTGCTCCAACAGGTACATGTTTACATTTTGTTTTCTGTGGGAGGGAGGGAAGAAGAAAATATGCCTTTTTGCCAAGCCTGAAGTAGGTAGTCGGGTACTCTCACCTCCTTCTACAGAATTTGGAGGGAATCGGGACATCCCCAAAGCCCTGTCTCCTCAGCATTTCATATCCCACTATTTCCTGTTAAAGCTGAAATTCCACTGAACCTTGCTGTATATGCATATGCACATCTAGCAGAATCCTGAAACACCATGTATTCAATGGAAATTTCCCGTCAGTTTATATATGCTGTCAGAGCCAGCTATAATAAAGAAACCACAAGTTATTTGCTTTAATCTTCAACAGAACACCAGGGTTTTGGCAGGAGACACTTTCATCAGAAAGTTTATAACCACCAGTTGTGGATGTTTTCAGCTAACAGGCATACGTCAAAGGTAAATAGAGTTTAATTATAGCATGTGTGTTTATTCTTTACTAATGAATTTGATTTTCACTAAACGTATTAGTAATCAGGGAAAAAATATATTCCCCTAATTTGCATCATCAACTTACAATTAATTCAGTTAGCTCTCAGCCTTGTTCATTCCCTGGAAAATACTTTCCAAAACTACTCACATACATACCTTACTTTTTCAGAATAAAACACTGGAGTAAGCAGCTGACACAGAACATGCTTATTAAGCAATATACTTTAAAACATTTTGCAAGCATAGATTGTCTTTTCAAATACTAGAGCTCTAACTTCTCCAGAAGTTTAGCTGCTGCTTCTCCATCTTTGAAGCTTCCTCTGCTACAAAACTTCTCTGCCTTCACAACATTTAATTCTATTTTAAAAAGGAATTATATTTAATTGCACCCTGAAAATTAGAAGATGTTATCATATGGCAAAAGAAAAT
The DNA here is from genome assembly GCF_031877795.1 of Strix aluco. Classification (NCBI taxonomy): domain Eukaryota; kingdom Metazoa; phylum Chordata; class Aves; order Strigiformes; family Strigidae; genus Strix; species Strix aluco. The sequence continues at coordinate 33,983,985 of NC_133931.1, forward strand.
TACTTCAAAAATCCATGTAAAAAATCTGAATTTCAGACTGGAGTTTCCATACTGACTATTTACTTTCTTCCTTATGTGTCCAAAATAAACGTATTGCCCTATGGCACTGGTAGAATGATGAAAACAATGCTGCATTCTGTGCCTTCTCAATTATCCTTTTGTCCCTTTTAAAGCATGAGCCAAAGAAAATTGAGGCATGCAAAAATAAGGGAAACTTTCAATCAGCAAAATAATTTGCCAAAGACTACAGAGTAGTCAGATCAGTTACAACTTTTCAGAGAATTGAAGACTTTAGTAATGTTATTTAGGTTTTAGCATTATTGAAAAAGCTTAATTCAACCTTTTGTTGGGTGGGCCAAGTGACCTATTTTAACAGATCTGAGTCATCTGCTCCGTGCCTTGAGCTTACTGCCCTAATTAACGTGTATATTTTACTAAGATTTTAAAATTATAATAATTTACATCATAATTTTAGACAGAAAGGGACTATCTGACTCATCAATTCAAGTCCCTGCTATCACAAACAGACATGATGTATCATTCCATTAATTTCCAGGCAAAACTTTTTCAGGGCCCATTAACAATGTTGACACCCATTTATAACAGCTCCCCTGTCTGCCTGGTGTTCAAAACTTCTGACGTTTTTATGTCAAAGCATCCTATGTTCAGCCTTCATTTTCCTAGGCTGAACAATACAAGCTCTTTCGGCATCTCCTCTTCTCCTTTCCCCGATCATCCTTGTAACTTTCCTCTGTACTTGTTCCAGTTTGAATTCTTTCCTGAACGAAAATTGATCCTCAGCAATTAGTTTTACAGATTTGTTATGGTTTGGGCCCCTGCTGTACTCTTTGCAAACTTCGAGATAAAAGTATTACATTAAAGTGGTTTTTTTAAACTATTAGAGTACCTTCTCTCATTTCTTAGCAATGCCTTTGATGATACTTACAATTCCATGTGCTACCTTTTCTGTCAGTGTCACGATTCCCCAAATGTACATTTTTCCTTGACAAATGCAACATAAGACTCTCACCTACCTTGAAAGGTACTTCCAACCCAGGCAGTACAAAGAGAAAAACTAAGGAGAGGAAAATAAGTAATACTCCAAGGTGATATGTAAGGGAGCTGAAAGCTGAAGGATAACAGTTAACCATAGAACAATACACACAACTTATGAAAATTACCTGAAATTATTAAAATGCTGCCTGTGTCCATCCCATTTATCATTTTCTGCAAACTTTTCTCCAGAGCAGAAGTACAACATCTGCAGGAAGAGTAGCAGGTGGTTTCTGGGAGGAGGGCCAGTCATAGAGACTTGCAAACAGACTGAAAATAAAAGTGGGAGGCAGACACTTTAGTGTAGCAAGGATACTCTCTCATGTTTGATTTTATAGGTTCAGGCATCTAACCTTTTTCAGCTGGATCGCAGCTGGCCTCTCTAAAACAGCTTTAAATCAATGTATCGGTTAAGAGGTTCAATGTCTTAGGGGGGTAGAGGTGCCTGAAGGTTCGGAAGGCAAGATCCACATAGTAATCCCAAAGCTGTGCAATCAAAACTCTTGCAGCATCATACACTCTCACTGACACACCTTTCCCCTAATAACCTCTGGCTTTAAAACATTTATCCTTACACTTTCAAAGTCCAGCAAAGGATATTAGCCTCTCAGTAGACTGCCATTAAAATGTTACATGCCACTTTGAAAACCTAACTGGTAGAGTTTTAGTGTCAATAACCATTTTTTTTTTTCTGGTAAAATATAATTACACTACTCTTTGGGACACAGCTCCAGTATTTCTTACATCTTCATTAATTACGTATTGCAAATTTACAATTTATAATGTCACAATGTATGAAATACAGACTGTAAACCCTGCCTTTCATAAATCCAGTTTGTGTCCATTCGTGCTGTCAAATACCCGTAAGTATCAGAATGAATCTATGCTTTATTTATAGGAAGAATTCATATTTTTCTAACTCACAAATGTTGAGAATCACACCTTCTGCACAGTAACTATTTTGTTTATTTTTATACAGTTATTGACTTTTGTTTCCCAAAATAGAATCTGCTCAAATTAGGGGGGAAAAAAAAAAAAAAGGGGGCATTCTATTTGGTTTTTTTATTTAATAAAAATTTAAAGCTAAAAGCTGCTTAGCCACAAGGGAAGCAACACAGAGCAGCAGTAAAGCCAGTAACCTCTATTTTTAAAGCTGTCCTTTATTTCTGTAATACTGATGGCCAAACTAAAGCTTTAAGTAACACTTCCCCTTGTGACCAGGCTGCTTTCAACTTTTCTATTTCATTAAAAGAGCTAAATTGAGGGTATTCCATGAGTCTAATTTGGAGTTCAGTTGTCGTTGTTGTTTTTAAATAAAAAATGAAAGTCAGAAGTTGTCTAGACATCAGGGAAGCGGTACATGAAGTTAAGTTGGGGACTATAAGTTAAGTTTGAAGTTAAGTTTGGACTACAAAGTGTATGTGATGTGGGAAGTGTTTGATTATAGAAACATGACAGAAAGTGAGAATATGTGTGGCAGTAAATAATGGGTTTTACCTCTTTGTTTATTCAAGTGTTTATTCTAAACACTTATTTTCAAAAGTCATTAAAAGAATAGTGTTGCTGAAATGTGTTTGTTCTCATCTGATTTGCTTTCTTCCTCTGCTTAGAAATACTGAGAAGTATATTTTCATCCCAGCAATTTAGAAATAGCCATAAAGAACATGTTCTCAGAGTTTCATAGACACATAGATAATTCTGTACTAGAAGTATTAGTTAGGCGGTAAAAAGAAGGTGTAAGTAACAGTTTTTTCATCATCCTGTAATTTCAAAATTGCTCCTTGCAACAGCAGACATTGCAATGGCTTCAGGGTTTGACTCACACACAGATTCTGAGCCAGAGGACACAGAAACAGATTGCAACCTCACCAAGTATATATTTGGAGTAACAGTAACTCTGCAGGGCAGTTATACAGATCCTGTTGAAGTTCAAGGAAACACACATTTGAGAAGTAAGCCTTAACTATGAATTATTTTACCCTTTTGATCACTTACCTATAATGTCTCCTTACCTTGCTTGAAACATCTGTCATCAAATGTATGATGCAGACAGTGAAAATTTTGGTATAAGCAATTGTTTCTAATAGATGCATTTTCCTCATATATCAATTCATTGATAACTGAAATAGCATACTAAGAAGAAGCTGCAAGCACATTCTGTTAGACACAGGGGTGACACGAGTTAATTTCATTGCTGTCAGGAGATATCTTGATGGGTATATATTGTGCGTTATCATGAGTTACCACAGCTGCAAGGGATTATGTCTTCTACTAATAATGGCATAATAGAATACCATAACTTGTCACAAGATTTCAAGTCAGCTATGAAATTAACCTATTTCATCACTGAAAAAAAGGTCCCTGATGTTTTTTTTCCCCCCTTTTTAATGGGACTTTGGTACTCTTGTAAATAGGAATTATGAAAGTCTCAAGAAACTGCAGAACAGCTTCATTTCTTGAATAAAGCTTGCATGTAGTTTCTAAAACTCACCCATTGTATTCTGTGTTCACAGATAATGTGAACCACATCACAATTTTATAGAAAATTAACAATTAATATCTTAAACCAGTAACAACTAAAGGAATAAAATCTACTCCCTGGGCTATGTCCCATTCCACACATAGCGAAAGGTAATGTCCATGTTTCTTGCAGCATCCCCTGGAGGCCATCAAACTCCACAACACTGACAAATGACTTTTTAAGAAGCCCTGACAACAGCATGACAGGCCCTAATTTGTGGTTCTTCATCCCCTGTTAGGATGTAACTGAACAAGATAAAAATGCATCAACAAAGTAGCTCATTCTTAGCAAACAAGGCGGTTTTCACTCCCAGATGAATTTTATACCCGTTTAGAGAACTGAATCAGCTCAGCAAAAAGCCAGAGGTGTGCTACAGTACGCACTAGGGAGGCCCTAGAAGGTATCTGAGGGATGGAGAGAGCACAACTGCCTCCTCCAGTGGCAGCAAGCCGTGAGGCTGGGTCATCTCAGCTTGGCTAATTAAGGCCCATTTAAAATAGAAGTAATTTTTGAAGTTGGATGGGCCCAAATAGCTACAGGACAACAGGTGAGAAACTGAAATTGTATGTATGTAGCCACAGCTAAAAGGCGCAACATTGAAATTCCAGCATTGGAGAGGCACACCAGGGATTACTGCAGTGAAGTCCCTAACTCAAAGTGATATTTGAAAACCACTTAAGAAAAGAATAACTGCTGCTGACCATTTAAAAGTACCCAGGCATTTAATGACATTTAAACAGTTGGTCTTACTGTGAAAAGCAAGTTAAAAATATCAACATTAACAGAGAAATAGCTTATTCATCTCTTCCTAAGGTTTTTCAGCTAATTTGGCAGCAATAGTTCTGTTTTATCTGGTTTGAACAACAGTTCCAGTTTCACCATGGCTGTGACTGTATAGTTCAGATCAGATCCAAAAGCAGTGTTTACAACATGTTGCTGAATTGCTTTAACAATGCAGCATGTATATCAAACAGGAGGAACAGAATATCTTGCATAAGACCACATCGAGGCAAAAGAGCAATCATCAGCTACTACCCTCTGGTTCTTTCCTGAGAGAACAGAATAGCTCACTCAAGTGCCTCTCAATAATTCTTGCCAGGGTTTCCAGCAAGGTCAACAAAGCTTCATGGTCACTGGCTAGTGAGAGAGTAAAAGGATTAGCACAAGCATTTAATTTTTGTCCATTGATGACAGCAGATCTCTGAGCAATAAGATTTCCTTTCTTATTATCAGGGTCACGTAGAAGAACAGTTCCTGCTGAAGTTGCAGGAATTAAACTTATAAAATATGCTTTGCAAAATTTAGGGGAGAAGTTAGATTTGATTTTAATTGTTTAGCAAACCCCAAGAGCTATAGTTCATAAATTAAAAGGTTTGGTGAGCATAAACATTAATTGAGTTATATGTGCTTTCTGAAATGTACTGTCAGTTGGTTCTTGAAAAGATTAATGTTCTTGTGATTCCTTTGTATGCATGTCTGAATTCTCTGCTCGTCCCTGTGGGTTCTGTTTAGTGGCATTTAGGTTCTCTGATGGAGCAGATGACTTTTTACAGCTGACAGTGTTGTAACAGGGATCAGGAAAAAGCTTATTCCTCTAACCCCCCCAGTCTGGAAGAGGAACTAAAAATGTGGATATGGGTAGAAACTGCTATTTAATGTTTTCATTCTGTTGATAAAATCAGGCTTATTTTCTCTGATGAGAGAGGGCTAAGCCTTGCCAGAATCTTCCTAAAGCCTGCTGAAGGCACAACTCTCCCTGCTGGATTTTGTTTTCTTTCTTTGTTTAACAGATAGAATAATATTTCTGGAGAGAGGGACAGGCAGAGACAGGGAAATGTTGCTTATGGAGGTGGTAGAGGGAAACACACACCTGATCTTTGTTTTCCTTTCCCATCCCTCCATTTATAACCCAGGGCTTGCTCCAAAGTCATCACAGGATGTCTCTCTCCACCCTCTCCCCTTGTTAGTGAAATAAATTTCTACCTTAATGACATTGCTCTTCCCTCTGCTTCACCGGCAGTTACAACCACAACTATCCATATTTTAATGATGTTTCTATATTAACAGTCTAGGAATTATAAATGTTTTATGGGTTTCTCTGGCCAGGTCTGTGGAGGGAGCATCAACAGTAACTTTGTCTAGAAAAACCTCAGGAGACAGGCCCAATGCTGCTCTTTTTTAAGACTTGAGGGAAGTCTGAGCTATCATGAAAACTTGATTGGTGTTTTTAGGAAAAAGAACAGTACCTCTTCCCTTATCCTTTCAATTCAAAAGCTGCCTACAGACAATTAATTTAAAAAATGCAATTAAAATTTGTGTTTTAAATTTGTAATTAAAATGTGTTAAAAATCTTTGTGTTTGCCTAAAGGCTGCAAGTTATATTATCACAGCTAATATTTGGTCATTGGATTTGCTTTTATTTTTACTGAGATCTTGACAGAGATTTTTGTTCCCATCTCACTGATGGAGGACATAAGTAGGAACAGAATTCAGTGTTATAAGGACACCTCCTGAGTAACTTACAGAATCACAGAATCATCTAGGTTGGAAAGGACCTTGAAGATCATCTAGTCCAACCGTTAACCTAGCACTGACAGTTCCCAACTACACCATATCCCTAAGCGCTATCGACTCTACTCTTAAACACCTCCAGGGATGGGGACTCCACCACCTCCCTGGGCAGCCCATTCCAACGCCTAACAACCCGTTCTGTAAAGAAATGCTTCTTAATATCTAGTCTAAACCTTCCCTGGCGCAACTTGAGGCCATTCCCTCTTGTCCTATCGCTTGTTACTTGGTTAAAGAGATTCATCCCCAGCTCTCTGCAACCTTCTTTCAGGTAGTTGTAGAGGGCGATGAGGTCTCCCCTCAGCCTCCTCTTCTCCAGACTAAACACCCCCAGTTCCCTCAGCTGCTCCTTGTACGACGTGCTCCAGACCCTTCACCAGCTTCACTGCCCTTCTTTGGACACGCTTGAGTAATTCAATGTCCTTTTTGTGGTGAGGGGCCCAAAACTGAACACAGTAATCGAGGGGCGGCCTCACCAGTGCCGAGTACAGGGGTAAGATCACTTCCCTGTCCCTGCTGGCCACGCTATTTCTGATACAAGCCAGGATGCCGTTGGCCTTCATGGCCACCTGGGCACACTGCTGGCTCATGTTCAGCCGGCTGTCAATCAACACCCCCAGGTCCCTCTCTGACTGGCAGCTCTCCAGCCACTCCTCCCCAAGCCTGTAGCGCTGCTGGGGGTTGTTGTGGCCGAAGTGCAGAACCCAGAATTTGGCCTTATTGAAACTCATGCAGTTGGCCTTAACCCATCACTCCAGCCTGTCCAGGTCTCTCTGAACTGAACTGAACAACTTCAGCTGGGCTCTCAAAGGTGAAGGACTCCAGCTAGGTCAGTACAAGAATTTGGGCTGAGAACTGTGGTCTGCGTAGCTGCCAAGTGCTCAGTGGAACTCTACTGAAAGCTGGACTTCCCTGGGCTCTGCCTTCTATATTCAAACTGTGAGATAACCTTATTCCCTAAATAGATAAATTACAAAAAAGGGAGTGAGATCAACCTCTAAAAATCCTAGGAGAAGTGAATAAATGGGCCCTCCTGTGAGGAGCAAGAGGACTAATTATGTAGTAAGAAAGCTACCCAATAGCAAAATTTAATAGAAAAAGTACAAAGGCCTCTTTTACTCATCAATATGTGTTTAGTCATAAAACAAAATATACCAGTGGGTTAGCTGCCAGTATTGAGCATTATCTAGAAATATAGGGTATACTTTTCCACATTTTTACTCAATGGACTTACACCATGTAAAGAAGGCCCTTAGATTTGTGCTGTTTGCCAAGTGGTTGAGTGCCTTACCTTCAGCAGAAACCAATCAATTTTACAAAAGCAAAATGCAAGACATCCAAGCTGCAAAGAGGCCTAATAACAAAGCAATGCCCCTTTCACTGGTAAAAACAATATTCCCCAAACTTTACAGTTAAATTTAAATATACTTATCTCCCAACATGTACTTTCTCAGTTTAAGATGGTTAACATCTATGGTTAAGCACATAGGTCCCAGTCAGTAACTGAAACCAACACCTCTGAGCCACATTTTAAAAGGCAGATTTTAATTATTACTGCAGGGTAGATATAATTTATTGTTACCATTGGCACTCTTAGAAGTCATTTCATTAAATTCCAGGTATCTACAACAAAATGAGTAACGACCTAATTAAATATAGTACAACACAAACTCTTACTGGGGCCTGAGTCTCATGTGGCATACAAGACTAGAGAACAGAGCAGGCAAAGGAGTCCCTGTGAGCTGCCACAGATCAAAATGACCTGTCAGTTCAGAACCATCAAGAAACTCAATTGTAATGTGGATTAAGTAAACCACATAAAATATCTGTGTAGACATTCTCTTTCAGAACTGAAGTTTCCTTACTCCACTGTTTTAATATATTTTAATTGCTTTAATTCTGAATGTGAATGTCCAAAGAGAGCTTGAATGCAGTTGCACTCATTTATTTTAAAGATGCATCTTTAGTTGAATTCAGATCCTGAATGTCCCTCCCTCTCACCCTAAGAACCTTTAAATAAGCAATAGCTTTAAACTGTGGTTTGACAAGGGCAGGAAACAGCTTTCAGCGGCTCTCTTCCCCTTCTCTTCTTTGTATCTGGTGCTGATGAGCTGTCTTCCCTTTCCCATGCTAGGACCATCACAGGAGGGTGGCAGAAGCTTTACACAAACACAAGCAGAATCACCTGATTTCTCCCTTGGATATGAACCAAAGCCCATTGAAGTTGTCTTTTTTTTTTTTTTTCCCCCCTTTTTTTTTCTGTAGTACTGCACCTGAAATGTTACAGCATTCTTCAGAGGTGAGCTGAAGTTTGTGCCTGATCTTATTTTGTTCGAACTACTTCAGCCCTTCCCAAGATTCAGCTTATACAAAAATGTGCTGAAGTAATAAGAATGTACCCTTTCCCCCATTCATTTGTGAAACAGAACACAAAACAAAACAAGACCGTTATGTAGATCATGATGCATGTATTTCACATATTTGACTTCAGTCAAAGTGCCTGGGAAAACAAAACAGCAATCTGTTTTCACATGCAAAAAGGAATAGTGATATTGAAAGATAAAAAAGGAGGGATTTTCATATATTATGTAAATAGGGACAAAATTTGCAAATTAAGAAACAAAAAAACAGTGTGATTTTTGTGTAGAACACACAGCTCTAATTCCTATATTAGTAATAATGATAATTTTCAGGTTTTTCTCAGACACTATAATGTAATTGGCATTCCAAGCAATGCATTATTATTGATCCCCTGCCTGGTAGAGAAGGGCAGGTATACACATTTGCAATTTTGCACTTTGCAATTTTGTAGGTGAATATCTTTTTTTTTTTTTTTTTTTTTTAAGGAGTCTATTTCTTTTAGCAGTATGCTCTTCTGTGATACCCTGATTCTAGATCAACCGTTGCAACCTGAATGCACTTACAGTGAAAGCTGTGTGAGAATTCTCCCTGGACTTCTGGGAATGCCAGATTGATTTGTGTTACTAGTGTTTAGTAGAGCAGTAGGTTACTACAAAAAGTGATTTTGAGATACGATCTCAAGTCGAAATCCATAGCTGTAGGGAATGATACTTTGAACTGGATATTTTTCCTGCATTTTGGGACCCTTGAATTGCCATCAATAGCCAGAAAGCACATCCTCCTAAAGTAATACTAAGATGTTTACACTAGGTAGATGGGGAAACCCAATTAAGCCAAGGTATTCAATTAAACATTACAGCGTTTTAATTTTTTTAGATATTATTTGCTGAAACCTGGGGTAAGAGAATGTAATGAACTGAAAATACCAAGCAAGGGACAAAAATCCATTTGACAAATCAGGTCACTAAGGAACTCTCTAAGGCTTAAGCTGTTGAAAAGACTTAATTTTTTAAGACAACCTTTTTTTCCATCATGTTGCACCATAGCCTTTTTTCTTTCTCCTCCATCCCACTCAAGCTGCTATACTTTAGGATCAGTTCACTCTGTTGAAAACCCATTGTAAGAATGTCAGGGTTCATCTAGCTCATTGCTATAGATGACCTTGTAGTACTCTTTGCTCTTACATCACTTCTTTTAATTTCACCTTTCATTAATCATCCTTATTACTTTCTATTTACAATGCATCTATTACACTGTTGGATTTTTTTCCTTTTCTCTAAAGCTTCCTGCTCTCCTGTTTTTCTTGGGCTTTCTAACCTTTTTCTTATTTTCCTTTTTTTCTTCTTATATCATTTAATCTTTTTTATCTCATGCACATTTACTTTTTCTTAAAGACAATGCTTGTAACAATTTCTTTAAAATTTGTGCAAAATTAATGTATGTTCAGTAAGTCACTTTACAATACAGCATTTTTCTTGGCAATGTTATTGCAATATAAATTATACTTCATCCTGCCTTCTTTTAATTTAGATTCCCCAATATGAAGCAGTCTTCCTTGTCATAGTTGCTACACTTCCTGCTTAGCCCTTTATTTCTAAGCCATTTTTATCTTCCCCATCCTATTACCTGTACATTCTCAGTGTCAATTTGTACTCTTGAGGAAACTTAACATTTTGGCCCTTTCTTTTCTAGATAAACTAAAACACTCCTCCAAAACTGGATTCTTTTAAATGTCTTTCTTTTATAATTTCGTTCACTAACATAATTTTTCCTAGCAATTTTAAAATATATATCAATAATTTTCTTAGATTTTAAAACTGTATTCTTTATTTCTCCATTCTAACTACCCCTCCTCTCCTTAAATGCCATAACCCGACATTTTCCTTGCCTTTTTAGTAGTTATTGTATCTCTGCTTTTTAGCTAAACACCGTTTAATTTTTGCTTATAACTTTCTGGTAAACATGACTCTGTTTGTTCTCAATACCTGAAGTAAAATTATACATTTCTATTAATCTTCTAAGTATATCATTAATATTTCTTCATTAAGATGAAATTGAATTCACAGATATCTACCAGTGGACAAGTATCAGTTAAAAAAAGACAGAGATGGGAGTGAAATACGGAAGATTAATTTCTTTTTAAGTTGTCACAGTTAAAGAATACCTTATCTGATTTACATCCTGTTTTTAGAAAAGCTTTTCATCAACCCCAAATTTACCTCAGTACTGGGGGCTCAAAATCAGAAGAGACTGTAAGTGTAATTGCAAATATGTGCTGCCATTCCATTGTATAATAATCCTAAAATTTAGATGATTTTGGTTTTATACTTATGACGATTTTCATCCCCCTTGAGCAACATATAGCTATTTTCCCTGCTAACCTCCTAAATAGCAGTGTAAGATTTTGATAATAGTGACATAAAAAACTACTGTACTATGTAACTTATTTTCTATTCTGAAATTGAGAAATCCTTTTTAATATTGATACTCTGACCTATACATCTATCACCTAGAAAGTACCTTACAAACGTTTTCTTCCTTCACACAGTCAGTTTTTAAATCAATTTGAAACTGTTGTTAAATGAATAATAAAGAGAACTTTTCCAATTACAATTGATTACAAAAGATTACGATGCACATCTGATGTACTACTTCACCCAAGTATTTTTTCCTTCCTTTTCTGTAACTGTTAATTATCCTTTTCCCATTACCAAGTCTAGTTGCTCCCTGCTCTGCCTACACGATTCAATTAATATCACCTTATATAAAAACACGAGCACTTTCACTCTACTTTATGTTTGATGATTTTCCTTCTTCTGATTCTCCTGCCACATAACAGCTATTATTAATGATCGCTTTTTCAGTGGCACATTTCCTGGGGCTTTTAAAGTGGCTACTTTCTCAGTACCCTCCCTTACGAAGCTTTTATGTGGTTCAAATTCCATTGCTAACCATCCTGCTATTTCTAACCTTCTATTTCTTGGTAAAGTTCTTGAAAAGATATTCTGTTCTTAACTTTCCAAACACCTTGTTAATAATAATCTCTTTGATTGTTTCCAAGTAGGGTGGATTTTCATCTCCATCATAGAACGAAACTATTCTATTACACTTACATCTTGTTGAAGATCTCTTGAAACCTTACCTAGTGATCATAGTTCTTTCCCCTCCTCATTATTTTAGATGACAGTATGGCATTTGGCAATACAGAATTTAATATTTTATTACACTATTACAGATCATGAGATAATATTTCCAATTCTTGACAACTTTATTTTAATGGTAACACTTATTTCCTCTAGTTGTTGTCATTTTTTTTGCTGTTGTCGTTTTATTCACTTTTGTCACATATTTGATGTGTTAACCTCCTTTTTTTTCCATTTCCACCAGTCCCGCAATTACTGGAAGAATATTATAATGGTAATAACATCACACTTCAACATTTGAATTATAATTGAAATACTGATCAACTCTTAACTGCAGTGTCTTTACCAAGTGCTACTTAAAGATGCTAAAGAACTTTTGCCATTGATTTCAGAACTTAATTTGGTATAAGCTACTTTCATTTTTGTACAGTTAAGGAACATCTTGTGTTCCTCAAAGCAAATTCTGCAAATTAACATACTGTACTTGCATGTCAGCTCACTTGCACAGCTAATTAAATATTTCTCATGTGCATTACATATGATGACTACTTCAGTTTATGTTTCAGAGCTGTTTTCCAACATTCTGTGATTTATTTATAGGTATATCTATGGCACTAATCATTGGAGTATTTCAGCACATAGAAATGATTAAAGATACATCAAAATTACTTCTAGAAGGTACCACTTTTCTTTCTCTGCTTTGAAGCTGTTTCTTTACCGTAATGTTCTGGAGGTTGATTCATCCTGTGTGCAGTGTCATTACTACATAGCTATTGGGGAATGTCAGTTAATACAGATATGCCTTGTACTGAGCTTGAGAGTCACGTGAAAGAGACTCCACTTGTTTGGGATCAGCTTTGTAGGAAGTTTGTTTCATATTTTTGGCCTGTCGCTGAGAATGCCCTCCTTTCCATTGTCACAAGATGAAAGCCAGGGATCTATCAGCCAAGTATCCCAAATGAGTGTAGCAATCACACTGGGAAATTGTGAAAGACAGTGCTTGATATAAGTGGGCTTCAGCCTTTCATATCTTTGATGATGGAGGGGAAGAGGGGGAAAGAAACAGGACAAGGTTTTCAAGTTACATACTTTTAGTATGAAGAAATCTCTCATTTCTCTTTATCCTCACTTACATAGCTTTCAATTCCATTTTGTGGCAAAATTATTCTCTATTAACACTTGCAGGAATCAAGATTTTGACCACAGTACTTAGGTAAGACAGCAAAAACTATTTAAAGAAATTACGGACAATGTTAAAAATTAATGATAACCACCTACCTTGAAAAGGTACCTCTGAGCACACTATCCCAAGATAAAACTGAACTACAACACAAGTAACTTCCCCTTGTCTGGAAACATTAGCATAAATTGTAAATAAAATACAATTTATGGTATTTAATTCTATTTTAACCTTCTGAGATTTGTTTTTCCCTTCTGGAAAATCATACACTAAACTTGTATCTCAGTTATGGAGCCTCCTGAGTTTCCAGTGCACACAAAAAATGGCAAAATTTTTGACTGGGGATTGAATTTTATTTGTATACAGTTTTACACCGTATTTGGAGAGGAGGTAAAAAATTAAACTGATACAATTTCAATTTGGTTGTGAGTAAATTTATTCTGAGTTATATGGTTGCAGAATTTATACATGGACTGCAAAAATTGTGCAGGCATATCCATGACTTTATCCTAAAGTTTATAGGACCTCAAAATCCCTTCAAAAGTTTTCAGAATCCAATTTCAGTGTGGCAGACAAGCAGTCACAAGAAAAAGAGAAGTGGTAAAGTTAAGTAGATATTGCAGGCAGATTTGCAACAAGATTTCCCCCTGCCATTTTCAGTGGTGAGCTTGCTCACAATGACCTATGCCACAGCTCACTGCACAGAGGTACAAGATTCCATAGCTTTAATGAACAGTTAACATGCTGATGTGGCAACAGATGAGCAGACCTTTTCAAAAGCAAATTACTGTAGAAACCTCAAAAAATAAGTAAATTTTAGTGACAGAGCATAGGTATAGCACAAAACATTAAAATTTAGAGGACCTCTAGACAAAAGACAAAACAACCTAAACTCTCATGACATTTATTTTTACGTTGAAAAGAGAAGCCAAATACACATTTTGTTCAAAAACGTAAAATATAAAAACATTTGGAGTGGATTTTCATATTTTGTTTTCAAAAGGGCAAACCCATCCTTCTTCAATATACTGGTTTTTGTTTTGTTTAGTTTTCCTCCAGAAGTTTGATCAACATGAATAGGAAATTATTTATACTTCTGAGTCTATTCTTATTCACAGGTACCCCAAACTGAAATAGCACTCTTTCTTTTATCCACAAAAACTTTTTTCCCTATTCCTGCTTTAAGACTCATACAACTCATATCATTAATATAACAAAAACTGTATGTAGGAAGGCATAGCAAAACACTCTACTTCTTGCAGCTCTACATACAAGAACAACAATAAGTCACAGATTCACTGCAGTAAAAATGCATTGAAAAAAATGTAGTATATCACTTTCAACTTTGCATTATACATAAAAGTATGTCAGAATCAGATACACTGTTAGAAGAATGACCCTGTAATCTGAGCTAAAGGGAACACCTGAATGGCTGGAGGTTTTTTTGGCTGAGTATCCAAAACCTGCTTCTTGCTGATGGTACTCTGTTACAATGGCCTTAGAAGATCCATTCTTCATAAACTATTAACAATTTGCAGAGGCAAATGCAATTTTTGGTGGGTGGGAATGTGGAGAAGGAAGATGTGAAGACATCCAGCTCAGACTGGGAGGTTTTCAGCCATGTCAGTAGGTCAGATGGCAGAATGATAGGAGCCTTTGCACTGCAGCCCTGTCCTCTGGCTATGTGCAAAGGTGACAGGTGACACTGAGTGGGGCAATGAGCAAAGTGACTGCGCTGTTGCCACCACATTTCCTCCCTCTTGAATGGCCCTCATTTGTATTAGGGGCAGCAGAGTATGGAACTACGCTGGGAAGAACCTGATTGCTGTAGAGAATGATTTAGAGTGATATGTCAGAAGCAAGACTGGTAATCAAGGGGAAAACCTGCAAAGAGTCTGGGTACAAGAAGTTTAAAAGAGCTCTAGTAAGACCTGAATGAAGCTCCTTCTGGGATCTAGAGTTTCAGGGTCAAGTGTTAAGCTGGACAAGGTAGGTACAATTTGAGAGAAGGAGATGAGAAAAATGTCATGAAGTAGCACATACAGATGGTTACATCCCATCCAATACTTGGGAGAAAAGCAAAGTGGCAAGAAACCAAGTATAGAGATACTTGGGTTTTACTAAGGATAATAAGATACATGTCCATACGGAATGAGTGAAAGAGAGAGCAGAATTTTACTGGAAAAAAGGAGGAGTGCAAGTTAGCTTGTGTAAAAATTTGAGAATTGTGTAAAAGATTTGCTCTAACAGAAGAAGCCATTTTTGTTTGCACTTGAACATGGGTGATTTAGGACTTGGAGGTTTTATGGATTTTTTTCTTTTTAATATGGTAAGTAGAATAACACACGGCGGTTCACCCAGGGTAAATTCAGAAATAATCAAACTCAAGAGAGTAAGATTTTTCTTTTTAAAATGCATGCACATACATACACAGACATATACACACACACTATAGCCCTGAAAAAAAACCTTACTAATACTTCGCAGATAGTACAGTACTATCTGCCACTAAACTTTTTAGGACTGATACCCATATTTTAAAATTTATTGAAGAATAAATGTAGAAAAAATAGAGATTTCTGCTAAATAGTCACACTGAGAAAGTGTAAAATTCTAGATACCAAATACTATCTGTATGAGCATCCTTTGTTAAGAAAATAGTATTTTGTATTGCATTTGCTATAGCAGATAGTACCTACACTTCAGAATGCTCAATTATCTGCTCTTAACAGCAACACGTTATTTTAATATCAACCTCTTACTGCAGTCAGCAAATATTGTGTATTTTGTTTAAATTGACATGTCATATGTTATTATAAAATATAAAAAGCAATGATTTGGTCTCTCAGAGTTAGGCTGAATCATTTTACTGTGGTTTGGCTCAAATGTATAACATATTTTCTTTCAGACAAGCCTCAAAAAAACCCACGAGAAAATAGAGCAACCAATAAAACAAACAGATTAAAATGTAAAATATGAACTAATGATCAGTTGTTTACTTTTTTATTAAATTACTTACAGATCTGACTGCATATTAATATCCTGTTGGACTATAAATTACAAATATTCTTTTTATAAGATGTTTGATAAGTGAGATAAAACATGTATTAGTTTTCATGCTTATATACAAATCTCCTTTCCACTCTGAATATCACTTTATATGTGTTAGCCAAAATTGGTTGTCAAGATTTCTGTTTAAAAACAATAACAATTGAAAATAAAGTGGCAATTTTTAAGGGTCCTCATTGATTGTGGTTTATTATGCAATTAGCTTAATGCTGAACTCAAGAGTAAATGGGAGTCACTCATCACAATCTCACCATGAAATCAAGACAGTGAGATTAAACAAGTTGAAAAATCTGCTATACTATCAAGTGTAGTTACTGATTATACAGCAGAATCAACAATCAAAATACAGTGTATTGTACAAAAAGGGCAGATATTTTAAGACAAACATCACTTCATTATCTGAATAAAGTGATAAACCGTCATTCCATTATCTGTTTTTGTTCAAATGCTGGGCAAACATAGAAGTTTATTGTGAAAATAGTAGCTGATGAAATATTACTGAATTATTAATTGATGTGACATTTACTCTAATAAAAAGAAAGTTCTTTTTTGTTGACTTCTTTCACACTGACAAAGCTGTATATATTTGATATCACTAGGGGATGATTTGAAACTTTTGCTTCCAACATTTATGTGCTAGAAAGATTGGTAGACCACAATATCTTCTTAAAGATGAGACATCCTATATGATCCATTTACTTGCTATTCTAGATATTTTAAAAAGACAGAGAGAATAAAAAGTGCTGGGGGGGAGGAGGGAAAGAAAAAAAAAAAAAAAAGGACACAGTTGTGATCTTTATGTAAAACAGAGAAATCCATTATTTGTACATGAGATAGCAACATTCCCAGAGGACAGGAAAGCAGTAAATATTAAGTTGAAAAACCCTAAAAATAAGCAAAAATGTATCATTGTCTTTGAAAAAAAAAAAAAGGAAGGGAAGGGAAAGGAAGGGAAAACAGTTTTTGAATAACAAGTTGATAAAGGTAGGAATATAGGCCTTTCAAGTAAGCCTTCTTTGCTGTTTTTGTTTGTATACTACTACTACAAATTTTCTGCTATAATTGTTTACTATTTTTGAGCAGTGGACCAACATGATTTGTACTCTATTACTCATAGATTTAAATTTTTGTATTTACTAATAAAATGTTTCAATACAGTATTCTTCTGTATTGGATTGATCATTTAGATAAGAGTGATATTTTGCTAGAGACAGGCACATTTGTAGAAGTAAATATTTAATTTTATTTCTAGAATAAAATTGATCACGTGCTCAAAAACACCATAGGCTTGTTGAACTTGTCTCTTACTCGTGACTTTAATTCCAATAGATCTCCTTTACCCTGTAAGAATTTGTTGTTTGGTAGGAATTTTGTTTGTAAAGAACTTCAGATAAGTGTGTGTTGAAAGATGCTCCCATACGGCGTGTTCTGTTTAGGAAGCATTTTCATTTTAAGGATTATCACACCACTGGGAATTCTGAGCTTTGTACACTTATAATCAAATCAACCTTGCTTCCTCTGAAAGTTTTCATGTCTCAGAAATATCCCTTTTCAGATACATATTAGTGATTTTATTCACAGAGACTTTTTTACAGTTAAATTAAATCTTCATGATAGTGTTTTTTTCTCACAGGAGAGAAGAACTTGAAGGAACAGAAGACCTAATGCTCTTATATGTCCATTTTTGTCCATTTGAGTAGAAAGTGCATGAACACTGTTTGATTTCCCTGTAACCATTCCCTACAACTGAAGTGGTGTGGTCTGAAAGTAGGTAGTATGCATATTGCCTTATTTTCTTTTGATTTACTACTTCCAGTCTTGCCTAGATACTGCCACTACTGGCCAGTTTCAGTCCAGCTCTCAGTCAACACCAGTGTTGAGAGTCACAGCAGATCATCCAAACAGAAGAGCAGTGAGAACTGAATGGTCCTTTCACTCACGAAAGCGAGACCCCAGCACGGGTGATGATGAGCTGACAGGTCTCTGGGTGCATGCGGTGCCTTCCCTCTCTGGTGACTGGTGTCCTGACTAATTCCATAAATGGGCAAAGAACTACATTTTACTGAAAAGAAGGGATCAAGACTGGCCATTTTGAAGGGCCTTTGTTGGTGAAAGGAAATTATGTCTTACTATATTAACAAATTGAGGTGTCTGTCCAAAGCAAGTTTTGTCTGGCTTTGAAGGTGTTGCATGTAAGAATACCTTAATTCACAAGCAGGGGGCTTTTCCAGTAAAAAAACCCAACCCAAATACACCTCGCCTTCCCCCACTCCTCTCCAGTTCCCATCTATGTATAGATATTTGTAAGAATATCTATCTCAAATACACACATGGTTTATGTTACTTTCATATTATAATATTTTATAGATAACTATATCATTAATTTTTCCCATTACCTGAAAAATAATTTAGGCTTATGACATCAACCACAACACACCAATCAATAAGGGCAAGGATGGTTGCAGAAGAAAGAAAGAAAATAAAGGAAGGGACATAGAGATCATTCTGTAGTTAGGAGACTGTAATATCAATATCAACATTGTAAAAGTATTATTTGTCCAGCAACTTGGAGTATGCTTTGTAGGCAAGGAGACACTTTTAAGCATTTTTAATTTTTACATAATCTGGCTAAAAATATTAACCATTTTACTACCAAAAATTGTCACAGTAAGAGAGACTAAAAACATCGCTATTGGTTTGAAGAGAAAACAAACTTTTTCCTTTTGTCATGGATCATACTTCTGACAACATCACAAGCCATGTTGTACTATTTAAGTCTCTAATGGTGTCTATGTACATTCAGTTACACTACTGGATGCACAACTATTTTTCCATTATAATCACATACTGTGATTGAACTGGTCCTTGGGATTATAATTCAAGTTGCTGTTCATTCAACTAGAGTTTACAAAATATCTTTTTTTTTTTCTATGACACACCTTTACCACTCCATAGTATCTACAAAGTATCTACGGTGTCCTTCTCAAATTCCACAGATTCTCTCAAAGTATAAAATTAACTAAATTGCTCATTAATTTCCCAATACTGCAGAGTGCCAAGAACCTTCAGTTACTATGGGATGTAAAAGAATATTCAGCATGCTTGAAGACTGAGCCCTTTAAATGTATTTGAATTTACATTGTACATGAATTTTCCTGTTGTGCAACCAGTTGATCAGTGAACACATTTTAAAATATAAATGAAACCAAAAGGACAGGCATATTTCTTCTTGATGTTATTTTCTCAGGTTCTGAACCTTGATAGGATTTCATTGCACATCTTAATCAGAACAACAAGTACTGGAAAAAGTTACACTGTCCACTTCCCTAATTGAAATTTTGCTAGATTCTCCAGAGACGTTTTCTGTGGATGAAATCCAGTTTAGGCTTCTCCCGCAGTGCTGATTAGTTTGACTGGTTTGTTGCAGTAGAACTACTCTGACTTTCTAAGTCTCCCCACAGAGAATTGAGTAGACCCTACCATGACTGTTTTCAGATATTTCACATGGAACTAAGAGCCAGAGCAAGTTCAAATGGCCATAAAAATATTATGATCAAATTTTATTTTTCCCACCAGACCCCAGACTGATTCATTGCATAAGACAGAGAGGTTCAAGGAATCAGAGGCTCTTTAATGTCTCTTTTTACCCCTACCATTGGCTGCTCACCTGAAACAAGCCAAACCCAAGAGTGAATATAAGACTATTAATTTTATAATGGTCTTTTCTATGTTCATTACCACAGAACTGAAATGCTGTACATATGTGGGCTTATCTTCACATGTATGAAAGTTCTGGCAACTCTGCTGTCATTTTGCAAAAGATATCAAAAGCATAGAGAGAAGAACATCAAAATAATCCACTAAATTTGGGTCTGTACCTGAAAGATTGAGTTTTTAGCATTAATAGCATTTTTCTAAAATATCATGTGCTCAGAATAGAGTTCCTACTAAAATTAGTTACAGCTAAAAGCTCTCAGTTCTTCTGAAGATAAGAGCACAAGTTTCTCAGATTGGATAAACTCAATTAACAACCAACTGTAAAAGGTTTTTGCTTTAAGTAATTACTCAGAACAACTTAATAATTTTGTAGTGAATCAAATTCTGCAGAGAGGCCTTAATACTGAGACCAGTTTTTCTTTTCTTAGTTTGACCATTCTTCTCAATTCTTGCAGTAGATAAGGCAGGGTTTTACATCTAAACGAGGTGAGATTTATTCATATGTTTTATATGCTATTGCATCATAAGATCTGTCTAGATGCATCTGATCAAGATCTGTCTGGAATGGAAATGGAAATCAAAACAATAGTAACAACAAAAGTCCTCAGTTTCTAACCGGTAACCTATTTCAATGTGATACTTCTGCGATATTGGAACACTTGATTTATAGTACCCTTACTAATATTTCATTTCCCCAAAGCATGAGGGGAAAATAGCATTATTTTTCTTTTAGAAGCATTACCAGCCTCTGCATAAAGAAAAAATTGCTAGACAGTTACAGTGACTAGTAACATGATATAGTCATGTATTCCTTTTGATTAAAAAAACTATGTTCCAGAATCATAAAGTTCTAGATTCATTAAAGTCTTATAAGATGCAGTTGTCTGCTACTTTTACTGATGAATTTCTCTAGCTTCCACAAAACACAAAGCAAAGAGCAGCAACAACAAAAATTTTATCTGAAGAAAAAAGTTGTGTGCGTGCATAAAAATTATATCTTGACCTTTTCAATGATCAGTTTACGTCCAGAAGCATAAGATCTGATAAAGCTTATTTTTGCAATATAACTAGAGATGTTGTTATTGGCCATAAATTAATCTGCCCTTTTAAAAAATTCAGCTGTAATGTCTATATTCTATACTGTGTAAGCATTGTAAGTTTTAAAAAAGCAAAATGGCATATAACTGATGCGCTGTGCAATCATATTTTTCATAACTTTATATTTACCATATGACTTATTTATCATTGTTTTACTACTGCATAGAATAACAGACTATAATGTTTGATAAAATGCAAGTACTGATATAAACTCATCTATGCAGTACTTGCTTCTCCAATATGTACATTACTCATACTGTACTAATTCCAGTTTGCTGCTAAAATTATATGATGAAAGTAATTTGGAAATTTCAGATAGCACTCATAATATTTCAAAGTTATTTTCAGTGTTATATGCCATTTCTTTTAGCCTAGTAATAATGAGTTGGGAAGTATCATTTGACACTTTGGGAATCTTCATGAAAGTGAAATTATGAATATAATACCTTAAGCAGTTAGCTCTGGTACCTAATCACAAATTTCAAGTTTGAATTTTGTGCATGAGTACTAGGAGTTTTTTCAATTTTTATTTTATAGATTCTAAGGAACCCCTGGCCACTATTCCGTAGAATCAATGCTGCTTATGTGTATCACCTTCTTCTCTGAACTATGCAGAAAATATCAGTTTGGGGGACACTTGTCTAAATTTGAAGTTCAATAGCCAACTTGGCTGACCTAAACATAAACATAATAGCATCACAGAATATTTTAAGATGGATGGGGACAGCTAGAGATTACCTAGTTTAGAGAAGAGTCAGAATGTCTTCTCTAAAGCCTCCCATTCAGAAATGGATGGTAGTAAGCTGTCTCTGAACCAACCCGGTTCTCCCATCCTGTCCAGCTGCTCACCACTTTGGAGGCCACCTGCTCTCAGACCAGCTTACCAATGTATTTCTTGTACTAACATTTCTTGATTTTGTTTTAGTTCCCATGAATCCAAATTCCCTGTTAATCACTTCTACTGCCTTTATTTGCAATAACCCAGATGGCAATGTGTAAAGCAGATGCATTAGATTTATTTAGGACAACTGCATCAGTAGGTGCTTTCAGAGAAAGTGCACTAATAGAGTTTGCTGTGGCACTGCTGTTTCAATATGCAATTTTTTCTTGCTCTCTAAACACGAAGTGTTGCATATCCAGATACAGAATGTGTCTGATTGCAGCACAGACACAAAGCCAATCGAGAAATAGCCAGGAAAAGAAAAAAAATAAAGTGGCTGGCTTGGTTCAAACCCTTTGGAAAATGGAGGAGGCACATCTGTTAACATCTTTCAGGACAAAAACAGAACTTAGAGAACTATATGCTTCTTATTCAGCAACATAAGCATGGAAAGCTTGCAAGCATAGACTATTCATCTATTGTACAGTATTCATACTCAAAGAAGGAATAAATTACCTTTTTCCAGGAAAGGGGAGAGAAGGTACAGTGCAAAGATCTGTATTGAACTACATTAATGACAAATATAATGATCCCTTTCTGTGTTTTGGTACATTTTTCTGCTGGTATATAATAAACATCTTCAAGATGCTCATATCATGTTCTCTCATTAACATTAACTACCTTAATTTAAGGACTGAATATGTACAGTAATCAAAATCAGGTGTTTTGTGATGAATACAAATGAAACAAAAGATGATTAATTTGTGAGATGATGCTATATTAACTTTCCAGACAAAATATTTGTATGATTTGTAAATAGATATAGTTATAGGGATAAAACCTACAGACAGATCTTTCTTTTAGACCATTTGTGAGCTCCTCTGGCAGTGAGACTTAAGTGGGCTATGTGAACATCAACAACACAATAGTAAGTAAAAATCTTTTTCCTTTACCCACTATTGGAGCCAAAAATGACATTTCTTACATGTAAATGGCAGTGCTATGCACATGACTAATATGCCTTGTTGCTGGGCAGCTCCTTTAAACTTATTCTGTAATTAATATTAAGACGATTTGTAACAAATGGAATTGTGGGGGGCATCTGCATTAATTGAATCCATGGCAAAATGAGAGATTAAAATCCTATTTTTAATTAGGGGTTTGGAATTCTTTATTATACAACATACCTCTTGCAGTGGGAAGAAATGTAATCATATTTTGGTTTAGTTTCAACAGCATACAGTTGTTACACAGAAGAATCATGAGTACCACTTATCATGGAGCTTAGAAAGTTGATGGTGAAGCCAGATTTGGATGTCCCTTAACTGCTTTACAGACCATTTTTAAAATCTGGCTTCAGAGCTCATTATGTAACTATATACAAGAACCAATAGTGTCAGCATGCCATAACAACAAGTCACCATGGTTCGATTTCAAATACTGCTGTGCGTTTAATCGCTTCCTGCATGCTTTGTATTTTTGTCCCAACCATGATTGTATTTTGGAACACAAATTAGCAGATTATTATTGATAGCTCACAAGTTAAGTTAAAAAAATGTGCATATTGCTTGAGACCTTCAAGTGGAATTCCTCTTTTCTCTGGAAAGCATATTGCAGTATCTAAAAAACACACCCAGAAAATGTGTTTTATAGTGGGTCCAACTCTGCTGATGTTCAGTTCATCATTTTTCCTTTGCTGCTTCCCTGACACTTTCATGTCAGGCTATATTCTCACAAAACCAGGATTTTTGATTAAGGATTTCTAAACTGTGTGTGAAAAAAATCTAGGTGGTAAAAATTGTACTGGTTTCTTGCTTTTATTTATTAGAAATCAATTTTTAATGGTAGTACGCGTGAGGTGTTATAAAGGACAAATAATAAGAATAATTATATGTAACATGAATGCTAAAAACATTTCTTCAGAAATATTTTTAAAGAATAGGAATAAACAAGGCTATTTATAGGAAATTCTGCCTTAAACTGGAATAGACAGTAAAAGTTTTACTTTTTGCATTACTTTGTGCTCCTATATAGCTTCATTTTTAATTTGGTGAGCTTAACTATGACAAATGTAAATAAAGTTCAGTCTCTTTTTAAAAGGTTTCAGTACCATTTGCTTTTACATATTGAAAAATAATCAATAGAAATTATACTCCTCTGGCCCAAAATGGATATTATTGTGGACAAAATCTGTTACATGTATTATAAAACCAACCAAAAGTCTATATGAAACATCTTGAAAGTTAAACTCTGAAGGGAACAATAAGGCTAACTATTCCCCATATTTCAATTTCACTATATTAGTGTAAAGTATCCTAGGAGGATTTAAAGGCTTCAGCTTCTTTTGCATTTTCAATTGTTATCCATAAACACACAAAAAGGGGGATATAGCTGATTTGATCCAGAGTGGATATAGATGACAAAATATGAAAACCTTTAGTTCTCTCTTCTATGTTCACTGAAAAATGTCTCCTATATTACACTTCTAGGTGATTTTACCTTCTCTTAACCATGCAAAAGCTATAGTGTTTCAAAGCTGCAGATTAGTGATGGTGGCAGCTTATTCCTTTTGGTTATCTACAGCACCATCTTAGTGTCTTGAGGCATAAAAGAATATTATCTGTGTGACAGTTATGGCTAGAGCCATCTATACTGTTCATGCTATCAGCACTCAAAGAGCTCAGAATAGAAATCATTCAGTTTAAGACATCTTCTGTAGTTTCATTAAAATCATGAGGTACTGCAAGTTATGACTAAGGTTATATGAAAATTTCAGTAAATCTACGATGTGGAAAAGTATATATGCAGTTGGGGTGGTTAGAATAGAATTGCTAATCTTTTGTAAAGGCAGTTGACCATAAGCAAGACAACCTATAAATCTGCTTTCCTTCTTTACTTAATTTTCATCACAAATAATGTGCCACTCTGATTGCATGAAATCATCAGGAGTGTCTTCAATTACTGTGTGCAGCCTCTGATCAAAATGACTTCCTCTATTCTCAATCTGGGGGATGATGGGGAGGAAAAAGGGAGGAGGGGAGTGAGAAAAGCACAGCTAGTTATGTATTACAAATGTCAGGTTACTGTGAAAGTGTATATATTCATATTTAATAATTTCTAAGCTGGAGTTGTGATTGTAATAATGGCTCGTTCATATCTGCATTTCATTTAAATGCACTGTTTTGACTCACTGAACATTTGTCAAAGATATTATAGCTAAACTTTTTCACATGACCACTGAGGTAATGACAGCATTACATTACCAGAAAACTGCATGACTTGCTGATACTTCCATTTTCCTCAGCAGCTTATGAAATAATCAAAATGTGTGCATGAAATGGCGGCCTGTTCTGAATTTATTTTAATACAGATAGGCTTATACAGAGAAATGAAGAAGAGTGTAGGACCTCAGACACAAGAGACAATGACTACGCACAAAGCTGAATTTTACTAGCAGGAAAGATGGATATATGGGTATTAGACTTTTCATAGCTATAGGAAGGATAATCTTTCAATCAGATTAATGAGAAAATATATTGCATGGGCCCTACAGCACTTTTTGCTTTCCAGGCTAATACGTGATTTAAATCCCAAAAGTACATTTTCAGCATTACAATATCCTTTGATAATAATGTCGCTTGCACAAAGACAGATAAAAATAAAACAGTCCCCCTTGATTTCCCATTTTAGATTTGAAGTATATTTTCTGTTCTTTGCCTGCAATGAAGTGAATTCTATTGAGAAGAGTCACATTTAATAAGACAAAGAGAATTTTCTAATTATGCTACCTGTCAAGATTGGAATCTATGGGATTGCAACTGCAATTGAAGAAACAGAGGAAGCAATTGCATATAGTCTGGTTTACTTTGGTGTATGATTACTATTTGCACTTAGATATTGCTAAATGTAAATCAAGCACACACACAGAAGCATGCTTTGAAGTAAACACCAAAAGGCAAGTCTCAAAATGGATTGTATAGTCCTCATTTCAATTTTCAGTATGCAATTTCCCAAGCTTTCCTAATTTATCTATAGAAAAATAGTACAAACCTGTGAAAATGAAACACTTTAAATTACTCTGAGTCACACAAATATACAGTGGACCAAATGATAAATATAATTAAAGCACAAATTACTAATGGAATAAGAATGTATATGCATAATTATGCTAGGTTAAGCATTTATACATCTTTCTGGAAGAAAGCAAGTACTGTAACAGTGAAGAAAAACAAAAGCCAATTAAAATTAATGCAATAGGAGAAAATACTTCTCTCCATACGGTTTCTTATCATTTTTACATAGTTCATATTAGAAACACGCAAACATTAAGGGAAACCTTGCTGTTATAAATGGAGCCCTGAAAGTTATCATATGCTGTCCTTTCAGGGTCTCTGGGGAACTGTTCAATGTGCCCCATCACACATTACTCTTATTTGCAGCATTGCAATCTTGGAAACACTATGGCACATTAGACAAGGAAAATAAATATTGTGTTCTTGATGGTTTCCTTCATATTACAAGTTTACACAAATCTGTGGCACACAATCAATTATTATAAATACTTTATACAAATAACAAATTAGCTATTTTAGTGGCTTCATTACATTTTTTTTTTTTTATTAAAACAATGTCTGGTAGGATGATGCAGGGTAAAACAGCTGGCATAATATAAGCCTCCTACAAGCCTTTTCTGTTGCTTTTTTAGTGATATGTGTATACACACATGCATATGTAAATATACACACATGCACACACACACATATATATCCATATATATATGCACACACACGCACATAAAATCTCATAATGCAAAATATGCTTTATTTGGTACTGAAACACAATTATAACCTATTTTGTCTCATTTGATTTTATGCAGGCTACAAACTGACTTTTCAGCTATTTGGTTTACATCTCTATTTAGCTGCTTTTGTGGTGTTTATTCAGAGGAGGAAGAAAGATGGCCACATCACTTTATTTTCCTTAAAAACATTTAAGCTCTGTAGATGTGTTTTAATAACTCTCAAGTGGTGTTTTTTGAGTGCTACTATCAAATATCTTATTACTAAGCTACAGCTTTAAACATTTACAGTAGGAAGACTACTAAAAATTCATAAATGATTTGAGCATTTTAGTCTGGCTCAGGTTTCTGAATGCATAAATATGCAGCATACTCGGTTCCAGACCAAATATTTGGTGTCATCATCTACCCATATGACAACAGCAAAGCATAAAATTCATAGGGCTGCAATCTCCTTTCACATCCATACCATAGGAGCTTCAAAATTTTGAATTATAGATATGTTAGACAGGCTGCCAGCAGCCTCAATGATAGGCTGCTGATCTGCCAAGATTCTTCTACCCTCCAAATGGTGTTACCACATCCACATGTCTTCCACATTTGTAATCAGTTACCCAAACAGGAGATGATGTGACCAAAGGTAGATTAATTCAGCTAAATGCCTTATGCGGGCCAAAATTTTCAAAAGCAGACATGTTAAATTGCAGCAGGAAAATTATACTGACCCTATGATCGTGAGATAGGGTAGATCTTTTCCGGTTTCAGCATTGTCCTTTCAAAGGAACATAGAAGGTTTGTGTACTGTGCTTCTTGCCCTCTGTCACTTCTAAAGCCTCCCCTCCTTCATGCAGAGATCAGAGAGATTTTTGTACCTTGTTGTGCAAAAACACCCATGAAGTGACCTCAAAAGGAAACATTGAGAGCAGGGTTGCAGAGGCTTAGAGCTTCAGAGAAATATGAGAGAATGAGAAGGTGCTTTTTAACGTGCTTCCCCACTCCCAGTTGTCCATGGAAGAGGGTCCTTTTATTTTTTTTTTTTTCCCCTGATGATCACTTGATTGCTGTAGCTGACATGTCTATGTATTTCCATTCAACAGGAAGGCAAACCATTCAGTTTCCTCAGTATTTATGAGCCTGCGTCTCAAGAGGACTGATAGGAGATACTCCTATCATCTGCAACACCACAAAAAAGTAGAATGAAGTCATTCATTCAGTGAACTGCTGCTTTTTCCATGAGAATTCCTTTGGGATTCTATGAAAGCTCTGTAAATTTGAACATGGTCAAGATTAGGCCCAAGATTATCAGTCCATGTACTTCTGCAG
This sequence comes from Strix aluco, assembly GCF_031877795.1. Taxonomy (NCBI): domain Eukaryota; kingdom Metazoa; phylum Chordata; class Aves; order Strigiformes; family Strigidae; genus Strix; species Strix aluco. The sequence goes on from NC_133931.1 coordinate 34,011,696, forward strand.
AACCAAAACACTTCATAGCTGCAGCTGACAATTCCTTAGCCCTTCTCTTTAATTACATGTAGACGTGTGTTTTTCACACAGTATTTGCCTCAAATTCACAATTTCTCAGTGACATACAACTCACTATATCATACCTTGCAAAGGAACATTTTCAGAAGCAGCTGTGAAGGTGTCACCACCTACATAAAGGCAAGAACAGCTGCCAGTCACGACCAATGTACAGCAATATTTTCATTCTTAAAGAACTGCTGTGCTGATTGCATTGCAGTGGTGGATGAATAATCCCAGTATATACTTTACAGATTAGTTTGTTAAATTTGTACAGCATTTTAGGAATCATTGGGATGAAAGGCGCTATAAAATGCAAAATACTATTAAAAAGTAGATGCAAAAAAAAAAAAAGAACAGATAAACTGAGGCAGATCCGATAGCTATTTCTAGCCATGCAAAAGAAAAGGGCATTGAGCAGGTTACCTCCCACTAAGCCTGCCTTTCAGGTCTTGTGTCCTGAATGTGTTCAGGATTAATTCTCTACTTCAAAAGAGGTGGTACTGTTTGCATAACAACACATTTCCTTCCTGCTCTCTGTCTATCCCCTTTGATACCTTGCTGGGACTCTGTGCAGCTGGTTTGATGTCCCTCCCCAGAATCAGTGCAAAAGAGTCACCAAAGTAACCATAACAGCCTTTCCTCAGACCACCAGTTGCCTCAGGCCTCAGTCCCAAAGCTGTGGAGAGCTTTTCGGTGTCCCTTCTTCAATCGCACATGCAAAAACAAATGGTGTTTCCTACTCTTGGAAATAAATTAAGCAATATTTCAAAAGTTTGCAGTGATCCTTTCCACCATGGCCCCAGAGATACAAGGAGCTGAGATTTTCTATCCTTGAACTAGCTATTGAGTCTGCTCTTCAAACTGCCCATTTTGCTATATCCTTTACTTCTGCATCATGGCACTTCCCCAGTCTGAAGACTTCAGTGTCCACCTCTAATCCTAGTGGGAAAGAGCACTTTGTACACTATAAACCCAATCTCTTGAGCTTCCTTAGCCTCATGAGGGAAGTAGAACTGTCCTCAAAAGTAACTCTTTAGAGCCTTAGAAGTCTGTTCTATGAAGAAAACCCCAGTAATGCACCAAAATGGTTTTGATTTAGACTCAAAGCAGCAACCAAAGCCTTCAATTCTGGCAGCAGTGGAAGAACCACTACACCAGTCTCTCCCTAACTCTTTTTCTATACTTCCTGCAGAGGAATTCCCTATTAGGGATCTTTTCTAACTAAGGTAATTAGAAATGTTGCAAAAAAATTTAGTTTTCTTCCCTTTATTTGCCTTTGTCATTTTGTGGCTGCCAATTTACCTTTAATTTGGTAGATTTTCTGGTTCCTTCAGTAATGGTATCTTTGTTATGCCTTTAAAAACAGAAATACTGGGCTCCAAAATTTTTGGAAATTCAGGAGTTCCAACAGGACCTAACATCAAATTTCTTATGGAACCAAAGAATTGTGAGCCTCAGTGGAACTAAACATTCAAACATATAAAATGAAAGAAAAACTACAACAGAGGAACAGGAAAAATCAGGATTTTCCCTTGTCTTTTTGATTCATTTACAAGGAATAGGCAAGGTACTCTTCCATTTAGATGCTGCTGCAGCACCTTAAGAAGCTGTGTGTCAAGAAAAAGTGTTGCATGAAAACTTTTTAGGTTCCAATATACAGGATATTCTCCCTAGGTAGTGAAATTGAAGTATGCTTTTAGTGTTTGAGAATTACTTTGTGAGAGAGGCACAAAAGGAAGAAAAAGCCTAATTTTCATGCCCGTGTTGTTGACTCTGTTTATTATCTCCAGGACTCCAGAGCATGCCTAAGGAAATTATGGTTAAGGACAACCCTCACCAGAGCAGGAACTTACTTTTATCCTTATCCTAACGAAAATTCTTTTCCTAGATCCCAAACATCACCCAGGACAAGTTATCTACAGCGAAGAAAGCTCTTCACAGCTGCCATACTTGTTAACTACTCAAATAATCTAAGAAGTGACCTGGGTTTAATTTTAGTACAAGATCTCAATGCTAATTCTGATTATTGTGTCCTACCTGAATCACATGACTAATGTCCAATTCCCAACAGATAAATACAATGTCCAGCTATTTTGCTGATGATGGAACTTCTGGGAACCTAAATATATTTACTGGTTTTGGCTGCAATAGAGTTAATTTTCTTCATAGTAACTTGTATTGTGCTGTTTTGGATTTGTGACCAAATCAGTGTGGATAGCATAGGAATGTTTTAAGCATTGCTGAGCAGTGCTTACACAAGAGTCAAGGCCTTTTCTGCTTCTCAGTGAGTAGGCTGGGGGTGCACAAGAAGTTGGGAGGGGATACAGCTGGGACAGCTGATCCCAGCTGACCAAAGGGATAACCCATACCATATAACATCATGCTCAGCAATAAAAGCTGTGGGGAAGAATAAGGAAGGAAGGGACATTTGGAGTGATGGTTTCTGTCTTTCTAAGTAACCATTACATGTGATGGATCCCTGATTTCCTGGAAATGGCTAAACATCTGGGAAGCAGTAAATTAATTTCTTATTTTGCTTTGCTTGCACATGCATCTTTTACTTTACGTATTAAACTGTCTTTACCTCAGCCTGTGATTTTTCTCACTTTTACCCTTCTGATTCTCTCCCACATCCCACTGGAAGGGACTGAGAGAGCTGCTGCCTGGGTCTGAGCTGGCCCCTGGGGTTAAACCTACCACTACACTACAGTGGTAGGTGCTGTGACAGAATTCTATGGCAATTAACATGTGCGTTAATTATTTACTCTGTATGAGATCATTCCTGGAGTCAAACATTCCAAATTTCTGTTGAGAACATATTAGAAGATAACAGTGTTCAGCTCTTTCCAAGGGACATGGCACACTGTTAGATCAAATTTGGCAAAACAAGGTTCTGATGCCTCCTCCCAAAGCCATGAGTACATGGACATTCATACAAACTAACTGACACAATCTAAGTTCTCAACCACATTTAATTTGTAAAGTGAATTCTCTATAGATAGAAGTTTCAAAGGAGGAATCTTAAACCTCCAGAAGGATGAGAGCTGTAGTTCTGACATATAATGTCATTTCTTGCCAACACTGATTTAGGAGCAGCATGTGGATACTTCTAATTGAGGACCAAATATTTTTCAGAAGTATTCATAAAAAATGAATGGCTGAAATATCTCAAGAAGGAGACTACCTTCTGCTCTCTTCTCCTATGCTAGCACTTCATAAAACAGCAACGTAATGAGTCCTTTTTGACAACAAAACTGCTTTTGTGAAGAAACACATTAATTTGCAATCATAATTAACTTGAAAGTACTGACTCTGCAAATATGTGAAGTGCTGTGTATCCCTACCAAGAATTTAAAATAGTAAGAAACGACCCTTACTATAGCAACAACTAATTGGTTTATTGCCCTGATGAGCTAGTGACAAGAAAAGCTGTTGGTAGCAGTGCCTTCATCACAGGGTATTCTAAGAAACAACTAATTTAAACCTTCTCAAACACAGACACAACCTGCTCCACATGGGAGTGTATCTCCAGAGGGTTCATTAAGTTACTGGCAGTCCAGATTTTGGAAGCAACAACTAAACACTATGTCTCTGTTCTAGTCTTTGCTATATGATTGCCTGAAGACCTATAGGTTCAATGAAATGAGTGGGGTGGAAAGGGTGGTGGTGGAAAGATTTGTAAACTGCCCCTGAATATAAACAGATAAAGACAATACAAAATAATATTCAGCACAACCGTTATGTTTAAATGCAGGAGCTGAGAATATATTGTTTCCAATAATACTTTTAGAATAGCTCCATTTTAAGTTTCAGAAAAATGTTGCTTTTCTTCTACATAGGAGTAAATAATCTGTTGCTCAGAAGTGGAGTCAGCATTGCTACCTTTTATTAGGAAATAATAGGAGATTTGCAAATTTCCTTCATACTGATGGTGTTTCTGACTCCTGTGACCTGTAAAATTCCTTTTGATCCTTGGATCTCTCTTAAACAGAGAGGAGAGTAAGTAGCCAACTTGTCTTCTATATACCTGGTGGGCTTTGTGACTGTCTTCTATTTTAACCCTGCAAAGGAAGTGCATGAGAGATCTATACCTTGTTTTAATTCCAAACTGTTGGCACATCCCTTGCTGACTTCAGTTTACACTAGTATTGCTTTGTGATTTTTTGGTTCAAATGAACTCCCTCAAAGAGCAAATCTTAGCCAGAATTGTAATTTTGGGTCTTTTACAATAAAAGCTCCAAGGCATTTGCAGCTTTTAGGCGGTTTCCACCCAAACCCATAAATTAGATCTTATACTCATTCCAGGTTCATGAATCTGTGGTTTGCAATGACACTTGAAACCAGGAAAATGTATCTGTTTCTGAGCTTTACTTTTAAAGTTTTGTACAGCTTTCTATAATACCGCTGACAGCTATTTAGATATCAATGGATTTAAATGTTTGCTTTAGAAAATCACATTGGGAGAATTTTGGTTTGTAAATGAAAGCTGGTTCAGAGCTCTGTCCTGTTTTGCTAAAGTTCAAAAGGGAAAGGATAAATTGTTCTAGTTCTAAGCCATTTCAACAGCTAATGGAACAGTATAAATGGAAAAGACCCATGTTCTTGGAGCAGAAGGGTCTGAGTTACATTCCCAGTATAGCCTGTGTGCAGATTACATGACAGCTGTGGCATCTGCATTTACACAGTCACAAATCATTTATGAGACTGACAGTTGTGCCACAGTTTGTGGTTTTCTCTGCCACCAATTGAACTAAAATATCTCAAAGGGAAAGGTTAATGCACTATACTACTGTACTTGGCATCCATTTGAATATTGAAAAGTCTGTTCTGTACTAATGCATAAAAATCAGCCAAACCAAAGCACAGTAAAGAGCAGAAAACTGTTCCTGAGTCTGAATCCTGTAAAAGTGCTGGTCTGTATTGCTTGCATTGATCTATACTCTCTTACTAGGAATGAGGGAAAAAATGAATCTTCTAAGTGTGTATTTGCCCATTTTACTGCAAATGAAGGAGAAAGAAGTCTTGAAGGCAACACATAACTGTCCTCTATCCCCTTCCAGCTGCCCAAAACACCGCATACATGTAATATTTAACGGGTGCAATGAGGGTACGGAGAATGCTGGTTTTCTGCAGCTCCTTGGGAAAGGAGATGACTCTCCACCCCAGGAGTCAGCAATTGCCTTCAGCAGAGGGGAGGGAGAGCAGTGTTCTGGGGAGTGTCAGTAATGCTCTGTCAACTCTACTTCCTCCTACATTCATAAAGTCCCTAAGAGGTAGGAGGCCTTTTTTTTTTTGGTGGTGATATGTGTGCTATGTCGGTGTTTTTGCCAAGGTCAGGGGAGGTAGCACTGAGAGCTCCAATTGAATGGTGAAGTGGCAATGGCTTCAAGCAACGTACTGAGGCCTTTATTTCTTTGGGAAATTTCTCCTATTGTGCCTCAAGAGGTAAAACAGCATCACTCTGCAGGGACTTCCATGAGGAAAACTGAGTCATTCAAAGCGTGAAGTGTTATATATATATTCAAAAGACAATTTAATTCTACTCTTGCTGATTTGTGTGTTCAACTAAAAGTGATGCTTTTTGCTCTGGACACTGTTCATGCCTAGCCATAGGTTTTTTTCTCATTACAAGTTATTTAGACACTGGATATTCCTAACTATTTTAAAAATACTTGTTACTTAGGTATGAAACTTAGGTTTTCAAAAACATCTAAATCACTTCCAGGGTTAATGGGACTTAGGCTCATAGGGAGTTACAAAGGTTTTGAAGAAGGTATCCTATATTTGTAAAAATATTTATATGTTTAATACTTCAAATGGAAATCTTTTTTATCTATATTTTACCATCAGGAACATTCTTGACTAAAAAGGCCTGTCTATAAATTATCATTCTCTTCTTTCTCCCTGTTCTCAAGTGAACAGATTGATGAGTTTTCACTCAATCCCATGGGCCACTTCTGGTCAAGCTCCTGATTCAGTGATGTTCCCCTATCCAACCCTCATGGACTGAATAGGTGACCTTAGATGAACCTTGCCCCTTTTTCTTTTTAACAAATTGAGATACCTCCCCTGCCCTTCTGTCCTGGACACATTCTTAACTCCTTAGAAACATGTTTCTTAAATTAGATATAAACACAATATTGTTCATTCATATGTATCCTAAATGCATAAACTTTAAAAAAACTGCTTTCTATAATAAGTGATTTAGCAAAAAATGTTTTTCTTATGCAACTATTCTAATGTAAGTAACTGAATTAACAAGCCACAGGGAGAACATGCATTAAAATGTTTACTGTCTACAATTACTTAATTCTTTCTGACTTCACAATGCAACCTATTATTAAAACTACATATTTGATATGCTTTCTCATTCCACCTCTATTATTTCAAATGTTTTAATGATTTTTTTACAAGGAATAAAAATATACTCAATGAGAAAAATGAGATTAGATTGATTCCTAAATGAATTAAAAGCAAAAACATTTCTAGAATTTTCACCTAATGTATTATGCATGGGCTACCATTTCCAACATTTCAAGAGTTTGAAAATGGCAGAGAAGCAGAAATGTTGAAAAGCAACTTCATGTGACAAAGCTTACATTTGATGGTCAAGAAGAGAAATCAGACATGAAATTCAGACTGTGATTTTTAAATTTATTTTTTTTTAAGTTTGAGGTGGTATTATTAGTGCATCACAATATGAAGAAGATACCCCATTGGACAGACAGGAAAGAGCTGGAATTTCCAATCAAAAAAATTAATATTTTCCATCCTTCACCACAACACTTCTCCCTTTTCCTCATAAAGAGAGTTTGAGGACAAATCATTGAGAACAAACCATTCACCTTTCCTCAGATAGCCAGCTGTGTGCTGTTTCTTTCATTTATCTGCATTTGAGAAATGACGTTCAAGCACTTTCCGGGTCCCAGTATCCCAGGTCAATGACGCAGTCCTTGAGTTTGACTGCATTTGCCCTGAGTCCTTCTTTTGGAGGTGTTCCGTTTTGCAGAAACATTCATTACAGCAGAATTGAAAGCTGGATTTCCTAAATCATAATCACAAACAAGCATGTTAATTCTTTGGTTGTGGATTTAGTTACCTATTTTCTGGCACAATGTTTGCTTTGCCAAATGGAACATTTTCTCATAAAGGAGTATATGAGAACTGAGGACATAAAGGGGCTGTATAGCACCTCAGGTTCAAGTGACTGCCCTGTATCCAACAAAAAAGGGATTTCAGTCAGCTCTTCTGTGTTCCTGACAATCAACATTATTGGCTAAACTGTGATACACATACTGTCTCTTATGTCTTGACCAAAACCTGACATTCTAGATAGGAAAATCTTTCCAGGTGCAAGTTTATTAAAGCACACACCAAGAATGAAATTAACCAAATAAGTTCTTGAACAACTCCTGTTGGAGCATTGCCTTCCTATCTCCTACTGGCTGGCCCTTAGCAGTTGGTGACAGGAGGTGGGAGCCCCCAACGAAAGTCTTTCTTCTGCAGCTCTGACCAAGGTTCCACAGCTGCACAGTATCAGAAATGACCCTGAGAAAAGACAGCCAAAGCCCTTGGAGAGGATAAAGAGTTGGCACAGACAGTGGGTGCACTCAGGACCCTGACAAGTATAGAGTTTTCTGTACATTGCAGAAGTGTTAACACTACAGGTGCATAAGAGCTAGCAGAGTGGTGAATCCACATAGAGCAAGGCTGGTGCTAATGGGACTTCAGTAAAATAGTGGAGTTGGCCCAAATGGATTAGTGTACAGATACTTTGCCATAATAAATTAAGATCTCAATTTCAAAAATATTTTAAGCTGCAAAATAGATGAAAAACATTTTACAATGGCTAATTCGATGTCTAGAGATAGATTTTCAAAGCACTAGCACTATCTTCCACAAAGCAGTCACTTGTATTTTTATGGATTATACCTGATGTTCTTTTATCAATTATTTAAGTAGCACCAAAAAAGAATTTAATCTCTGGTCATTCACGTAGTTAACCAGACTTGTCCCATTCACATTTCCAAGACACAGACATTCGTTAATTGAATCTTAATTTGTGTACACGGGTGAAATACTAACCCTGCGGGAGTCACTGGCAAAGCTCCAGTCAACCACAATGCATTCAAGATCTGCCCCCTTGGGATTCTGCATGTTCTTCAAGATTTATAAATACAAAAAACCTCACTCCAAAACAAACAAACAAGCAAAATCAAAAAAAACCCAACACTAACCTACCCCAAAACCCACTCAAAAAAAAAAACTCCGAAAAAATGAAACCAAAAGCCATATTACAATTGAAAAAAATGTATTTCCACTGTAAGACGTTTGTGAGTGAAAAGATTTTGACCTGATGGGTTTTTACTGAAGTGAGGCTAGTAAGGGAAAAGTGCAATAAATCTAGGCTCCTAAATAGTCAACAGAAGAAGAAAAGCACTTCCAGAGAGCAATTCAGATTATGTTCTGGAGGGGTAACCTTTCCCCATGAATTGTGTAAGGACATTGGGACAACTTGAATGTCAAGGTACATGCCTTGGTGAGACTCCTAAAACTATATCAGATGAAGCTGAGCCTCATGCAAAATATCCAAAGCATTCAACTGCATTGACTGTTTTCCATTCAATCTTACATTCTCATCTTTGTCAACTCTTTAAATGCCTTCTTGTCTGTGAAAGCAAATAAACATATTTCCATTTGACAGTAGAAGGGAGAACACACTGAAATCCAATGCACAAAATATTCTTCTTTATTAGGAAGAGTTTAGAGAAATTTGGCTACAAGGAAGATGCAAATGTCAAAGAGAGCTAAGGAAGTCCCTATCATGTGATCTCATTAATGCAGATTGTAGGAAACTTTATTCTGTATTTTTCAATAAAAAATGGGCACCGGTTAAAGCAGTGACTGAAATGTGTTGTATGGGGTACCTTTGAGATGCACAGCACTTTCATAATGGAACACCAGCCCCAATGCATAAATAATAAGAATTTTTGCACTTCTTCCTATGTTTTGTGGAGGAAAAGGGTTTCAAGGCAGCTGAAATATTTCTCCATTTCTCCCTGTTGATTTAAACAAACACATATTTCAAAACACTGTCTTTTTTTTTTCATTTTAAAGAAAAATATCACTGAGCAAAAACAAATAAAAAAATAAATTCGTTTGTATAGTTGCAATAAAAGACTTATGACAATTTCTGAAGCATTACTGTTGTCTTCAGTATGATGCTAGTTTTGTAATTTCAGAGGTGCAACAATAGGGGGATTGTGCAATTTTAGGAGAAAAGGGTTCTGCATAGAAATTCCAGCTGTGAATATATGATCAGTCCTTTTATGGACAAAAAAGAGACAATTCCTTGCATTTGCATTCAATTTCTATGTGCACCTACAGTTCACTCACATCCTCTACAAACTCATCTGTGTAGTTATTCTTTTTCTTTAGGCATAGAATATAATAACACCATGGAAAAATAATTAAAAAAATTGCACACTTCACTATTCTTGCTGAGAGATTATGTGATTTAAGATCGAAGTTGAAAGAAAAACCAGGTAACAGCTAAGCTCAAAAATTAAGTAATGAAAAGAATAGTGCATCAAATGGGCCAATTTGAAATATTCCATATCTTAGCATAATTAAAATTTTACATATAATGATGCAACCAAAATCCACTACCAATTTTTTCTCTTAGTATAAAAGGCTGGATGAGAAAAATAATTTAAGATAGAACTGGACATCTTGTCTCAACAAAAAAAAAAGTAGCCTCACACATTTATGGAACACTTCAAAACAGGAATAAATGAAAATGAATTAAAATGTATATATCATCTGCTGTTCTTTCCATCATGAGAAAATTTTCAGGTAGCCAACTGTTTTGAAATAAATTTCCCTGCAGTTGCTATAGTGATGATAATAAAGTTCCTGCCTCAATTTATGTGATAGAGGTTCCTAGCAGAACACTTGAAAAGGTAAGCTAATCATAATGAAGACACTGTTAGTTCTCATGCTCAGAGCAGCCTCCTTGAATTTAGTTCACAATTACAGGAGTCCTCCATTGTTGTCAATTTTGTTATATGTACATTATCATAATCTTCCTCAATGTGGCAGTAACAAATTACGCAGCAGAGACAGTACTACTCTTTTTCTAGGTTAAGTCAATGGACAAAGGATACACAAGTTTGCTACAATAAACAATGACTGCATCAAAGATATTTCTCTATTTACCTTTTCTTTTCCTATTGCAAATCTTTGTTTTTCTAACTATGTAATGACAGTATATTTTTTGCTTCTGTAGTACATATTGTTCAAGTCTTGTTTTATCTCGGTGTTGATGCAAACTAAATAGCTTTAAAGCAGACAGTTACCTGTCAAAATGGATGAGTCATCAAAGCAATGTCAAAGATAAAACATTATTGCTCAGATGTATGTTCTACTACAATAATTTTGTAAAATAACATAATTTACTTTAAAACATTTGTGAAGCTAAAATAGCTCCCATTATAGCTGGTTTAGAAGAAAAATATGCAAAATAGCTGACAAAAAATAGAATATCATTAAATATTATTTAGATAAATAAGATAAAACAGAAATAATAAATCTGCCAAAAAATAGAACTAATCATTGTGAAAACAATGTGTTAGCAAGGCACTTCTAAAAATACCCGTTATTTGCAATTGTGATGTAATTGTATACACATGCATGTTTCTGTGAGAGTCTGTATGTGTTTTGATGTCTATATGTCACTGTCATTAAAGGTGTATGAGCTTCCCTCCTTCTGCTACTTTATTGCTTGTGTATGTATCATTCCCACCAATAAGGAAAAGATCCTATTTCTTTAAAAAATAAGGTGTTTGGAATAAAAAAATAAAAGCCTAAACACAAATTAAAATCCAATAAGATCTAAAGCTTCATGTGCAAAGGCAGAAATACTATGATGAGGATATGTCATGTAATAAGAGAGATCAAATAAATTAATAAAAGAGCCTGCCAAAGTTAATGGCCGTGATGTCAGTAAGCTTTTAATTAATAACTTTCATTATTTTTAAAGTCCTTTACAGCTGGACTCCTAAGGTGCCAGGGCTCCAACAACCAAAGAGCAAAGCTGGTTATGATGATTTTTATCATGGTTTAAAATCCTTATCCCATCTAGAGCCACATTCTCAATAACAGCATATGTTCTTTGACCAAATGTGTGAAGCCTTAATCTGACCAGTGACATTCAGGTCAGGAGTACACATATGGTATGCCATACTGACTCAATTAGCCATCCATCAATTTAATTGCATAATATATCAGAAGATGTATTCCACTACTACTTACAGTTAGATGCAGGCATGGAAATAAATAAGACAAAACAATAATTTTCTGTTGTTTGTTTACTTAACAGGAACACAAAGTAGAAACAATAATATATTTTATAAAGTATTTTTGTTCTTAGAAAAAATAATTTTTTGACAGCTAAACTGATCAGAGGCTGCTAGTTTTAGAAATAATACTTCTTGGAATAAGAAAGCATAGGTGGAAAGCACACCTTACAAGAACATTACAGCACTTCCACTGATTCTAATCACATTAATGTAGCGATAAGGAAAAAAGAAGGTATATTATTTAAACATTATGTAAATTATGAAGAGAGTTAACACATTGCAAACTTATAAGTAGTGACATAGTTGAGTTGATTTATGCAATCACTCCAGACATCAAATCCTTCTGGAATAATATACATGACAAAAAATGACAACATGGTGACAAGTTTAAAGAAGAAGAAGAAGAAGAAGAAGAAGAAGAAGAAGAAGAAGAAAAGAAGAAGAAAAGAAGAAGAAAAGAAGAAGAAGAAGAAGAAGAAGAAGAAGAAGAAGAAGAAGAAGAAGAAGAAGAAGAAGAAGAAGAAGAAGAAGAAGAAGAAGAAGAAGAAGAAGAAGAAGAAGAAGAAAATTGAGCTTATATTTTAAATATTCTAGGGCAAAAGCTTGAAATCATAGAAGTCAAACATAAAGTATTTCAAACTGGAATTCACTGAAAGACAGAGATTTCAAGCTCTGGTCAGTATCAGTGTTGTCTTCAGAATCTGCATTACTTTAATTTCAAAACTACACCTTGAACATGCATGCCAGTACATGTATAACATTTAGAATTTCATAAGCAGGAGTTTATTTTTTCAGCTTTGTCTGCATACTTGCTTTGTATCCATCGTAAACCCTGATCGTCATTTCCCGAGTCTATGGGTATCACACCCAGCGTATGAACCAGTTGCCAGCCACAGGTCATAATACCTTTTTGAGCTTCTTTGTTGTACACAAATCAGTGCCATACTGCTGAAATCCTTCCTTTTCTGTCTCTCCTTTGGGGTGGAAATAGTTCTAGTGTGACGCATCTTTACAGACCAGAAAATGTTGCCTAGAATTGGATCTTACTTTCATATTTTTCTCTCCTGTGGAAGAATGCCCAGTTTCACGTATTTTGCTTCTTATTCACCCAGAATATTGAGAGAGCTTTCTGCAGTCACTTCTTTCTACAAAGAAACAGTAGTGCCATTAGACACTTAGACACTCACAAAGTCTAGAATAATGTGATCATGTCACATCTAAAAGTTCAGCAGTAGCAATATTAAAGCACTTTTTAATATAACACTTTGGAAAGAGACAAGGAAAACTGCTTCTGAAGCTTGTGCTCTGGTGTAATTTTTTTGAGCAAAAAACATAAGCTTTGCAACATAGTATTTTTAGATTCTGTGAGTCATCACAAACATGGGGCAAATAAAGTAGCTCTTGCAGAATTTCGAGTAAACACAAGCTGTCACCTTTTATTAGACACCTCTGATAATTACTGACTTGCTTTTATGCTCACTTTTAACACAATTTACATAGTTTTCTGATAGTTCTTCTCCATAACAAGTTCTGTTAAATATCCTTTTTTCCCCAGTTTTATGAAATTCTGGGTATCCTTTATTTATTCTGTTTTCAAGCTTTCTATAGAGTGGGCTGGTTGAGGAGTTTCTCTAGAGGATCTGGCCCCTGAGTTGGCTCTTTGAAAGCAAAATGATAAATACTGCCTCTTGAGGATCCAAGCAGTGATATTAAAAAGAAATGTTAACGTTTTGATGTTAACAGTCACTGGACATACCTGTACATGGTAGATGTGTCTGCATGACACAGATCTCTCCAGTCCCCTACACCTGACATGTCTCAGTTCCTTGTCACTCTTCTCTCATCCCAGGCCTTTACAGATGCTTCTCCCTTGCTCTGATCCTATGTGTCCAGCCTTGCTGGCTGGGACAATATAAGATTTATCTGGTCTCTGGTGCAGAGCCAGAGACATGCTGCCTGGACTGTACTGCAGCAGACTCCATGGCTCAGGGTTTCCCACAAATAGAAGTGCTGTTAAGGCACAGCCATCAGTTGCAGCCAGATGACGAGTCTATCCCCATTCCACGAGTCACATATTTGTCCCTCAAAAAGGTCTTACACGTTGCAGAAAGCTTACAGTTGGGTACCATGCACATGTACATCTGAAAAGAAACAACTAATTAGAAAAAACACCTATCCTTGTTCTCATGGATTTGGGGAGTCTGAGACACGGTGTTGAAAGAAATTTTCTTCTAAAATTATTTTTCTTTGAAGAGGTTTGCAGAACTCAATACGGGCACAGTGGTCAAGGATTAAGGTTTGTTCCTGAAAGAGCAATACATGCTTATTCAAGAAAAACATAGCTTTGTACTGAAGGTGTTAACTCATATCTGCCAGTAAATTGAAAAGGCAACTGTTCCAGTTATTTGTGTTTCCCTTTTTCTCAGGTTACACTCCTCATTGAGGCAATGGATGAAGGGGATATATTTTAGCTCTTGCTGGACTCTTCAACCTAGACTCAACCTGAATGGAAATCAGTCTTGGCTTACTTTTAGTTGGTGACCCCAGAAGTTTAGAAGATGCTACAGGGCACCAGTGACTCATGGACAGCAACTTATGGGGGAGGCTGGAGCAGCAGCTGACAAAGGAACTATTTTATCAAACCTATTCAGAGAAATGAATAGCACAGCTGTTAAATCACACACATCTAATAGCCAAATTAATATTTTTATCCAAGAATATCTAACAAATTCAGAGACTGTAGTTTTTCTCCATGAAACATTCATTTACTGAAACAAACATATTCATAAAAATCACAAATTATTCATGGCCAGCTCAGGAACAGAAAAAGAATATCCTCTTCACAAGAATTATTGTTGCAAATTGTTCCCTTTACTTTATTACTGCTCTGATTTTTAATATAGCTCATGGATTTAATTATCCAGTTCAGGATATATTTGTAAAGTTATAAAAAATTGAAAGTACTATAAAATTAATAGTTATTACGACTAATCCATGATTAATACACTAGCTGATAGTTTTTACATGTCCCAGAATAGCAGTTTAGAGAATATAATTTCTGAAATCCAGTTAGAGATTGAGCCAATTTTCTGACAAAGCCACCAACCTGCTAATTCTTTCTCCATGAAACACATACAAGTGAGATGGTGGTGGTGCAACATTAAAATCACAGCATCAGTCAGACTATAAATTCAGTCATCCTTTTAGCTCAAAAATCATAGTGTCGCCTAACCTGGAAAGGTCCACCATTACTGAGGTCCACCACCTCAGTCTCTGAGGCCAAAGGGCCTGATGCAGCACAGAAAACCCAAATTCATTTCTTGCCATATCATACCGCCATGTGGCAATCTCTATTTCAAACCACCATGTGTTGAGGAAGCCTTGTCTTTGTACTCATATTAGATGCTGTCATAGTATAAGATGATGTGACAGGAGCATATATTGATTCAGAATTTGCTGCTCTCCTTTTAAAATGTAGAAGCTGACTAAAATTAACCACAAAGTGGATCCTACAAGTAAACAACACATGTTTTGGGACAAGAGATACTCTTAAGAGACCCAAACATAGTATTTTAAGGTTTTGTCTGGAAAAAAAAATTCTGGTGGAAGGACATGGAAAGGCAAGATACTAGAGAAACATGTTAATTGGGATATAAATTAGAATTGCTATATCTAACAGAACAAACTGCTCCTCAGAAAAGGGAGGTATGTAATCTGGTTTATAACAAGGCACTCATCAAAATGGGCCCAACATACACAGGCAAACAAACATGCTCTGCAGATAGTCTCACAAGATCGGTCTCTAAATAACTCATCCACACACAAGGCAGCTCATGGTTTTTTGTAGCATTTTAGTTTGACTTGGCTCTGGGTTTCTTATTTTAAACAAAAGATTGATGCATTACAAACAGGCAAGAGTCTGGATAAATGAGATCTGATGTTTATTCATGACAATTTTAAAAAATGTTCACATAGTAAACAAAACTTAATTACTTTAGAAAGACATAAAACCTGCTGATATAGGATATAATGCTAAATAATAATCACCAGAAAGCCATCTCATTATTATTGGGTTTGTGTTTGATATGGGTTAGGCCCAAGGCAAAGCCCAGGGCTTTATTTATTTAAAAGGGTATGAAAACAAGACAATATGCATGTTTCATATTAAATATTGTGATGGCATTACACTATGTGAAATGCAATGAGAGAGAAACATTGTGAAGCACCGAGGAGAATTTAAAAATTTATATTTTGTTGTACTTTTTCCTCAGACATAAGCAGACTTTCTGAGGGATTATGGGAATACTAATAAACACTATGGTGTGGTAATTTATTATAATTTCACAGCAAAAAAAAGAGTACATCTACACATGTATATACATACACACTCCACATCTATAGCTACACCTGATTTTCCTATTATCTGTTGTTTTTTTAATTGCAAACTCTGATGAGTTTAAGGCAACATATTTCCTTACTGCTCCTTCTGCTTGTCAGCTGTAGCTGGATTGATAAAATGCAAATGAACAAATCATTAACGAGTACTGGTTATGAATCTCTCAGGCAGTTCAGGACCCTATCAAATCCTGCACCTATTACTTTGTGTGATTGATGTACTATTGTAAGTGATTGTTCCTGATCTTATTAAATCTTATTGATTTTTTCCCAGTTTCTATTTTATGCAGGACCAGGCTTGGACTATTATGAATGTTGCTGAACACTGTTAATCAAGCTTACACAGCTATTTTGATGGCAAACAATTAGAACTCTGAAGCAATACCTTGCAATTAGCTTCAGGGATATGGACCTCAGCACCATAATAATGAAAGAGACCTTCTCCTTCAAGCAAGGTAATGAGATTTACAATTATGACCCCAAATAACCTCTGAGAAATAACCAATCTACAAACATAGATGTGTTTATCAATAATTTGTGTCCTTTTTATGAAAATATCTTTTAAATTTTTTTTTCTTCACATATGAATCATTGTTTCTACTGAAGCAAAGTGTATGAAGTCTTATAAAAATGACAAATATACAAATTGAAAATCTGTACAAAGAATTTGAATCCACTGAAGGGTTCTACGGAATGATATGCATCAATAATGTACAAATTTTCTGAGGAAAATAGCACTAAAAACTTGTGAGAAAATACTGATAGATTATGCAAAAACTTGAGTGGTTATTATTGCTTGAAAATGCTTATTTACATGTTTAGTTAATATACATAACAGGTACACTATATAGGCAGTATGTAAGTAGACAGAAACATCCATAAGCATGTATCTTTATAAATCCACTGTATGCATTTTTGATTTGAGTGATACACACAATAAAAATATCCTGATTTAACTCCTTTAGAAAATAAAGCAATTCACATGGTTTGGGGAATTGTAATAGAGCACTGAACATCACAGGGCAAATTTCTGGTACATCCAAAATAATTTAATGTAAAACTAATACATAAATAAAATAAAATTAATATTTTTGCCTAGAAAGTAAAATAATGTATTTCTGAACTTCTTAACTTTCAGTATTCACATTTTACTGTTGCAGCCTAAGCACATTTTTTGCTGATCATTCAGTATTGCTATAAATTCTTGTACCTATCTATCACATTGCACTTGGAGATTAACTCACATAGTTTTATTAGTTAACATATTTGTTAATTTCTTCAGCTATTTTGCTAAAAAGAAAATACCATCTGTAAAATATATTTACACAAAAAAAGAAATACCTTGAGAATTAGGAAAATTTTAGGGGCTTTGAACAATCCCTACAATACTCCTTTTTTGTTTCTATGGATTTATTAAATTGAAATCAAAGCTTTTATACTTTGGTTTATCTGAGATGAAGTGCATCAGGCCCAAAGGCAGGAAAGAACAATTTTCAAATATAAAAAAATCACTATTCCTACTATTCTTTTACTATAATTACTTGCAAATGTCTCTGCTGTATATGGCATTTTCAGCAGGGTGGCAGTGGGGTGCTAAGCACACCTTTGAGTCTGGTGTACTCCCTTCTCATTGCCCCTTGTATCCAGATCTTCAAATTCCCCATGGAGCTGGTTTCTGAAACAATCCCTGAACAGAGTGTGGATTCCACAGGTGGACACTAAAAATGGGCCTTGACTGGAGATCTGTAGCTGGAAAAGTCAGTGATGAAGATGATCATTTTTTAATCAATATGTTAATCCAGGTTCTGGGTAGGATTCTGAGCACAGATGGGGAGGGTGAAGAAAGAACAGTATTTCTTAGAACTATCATTTAAAATACATTGACTTCAATGTAGTGTCAAAGTAGGAACAGAATTATATTTTAAAGCACAGGATTAACAAAACAAACTCTTCTTAACCCATTAAGTATGTGTGAGAAGTTCATCCAGAGAAGCAAAATTAGTATGTCTCTATGGCTATATGCAATATATCATATGCTCACAATGAAAGGTTGGAGGAAATTTCTGTACATTCCCAAAGCAGTGTTGAAAGAGTTAAATGTGAGAGCTTAGGAAACCTGATGAGATTTTAGAAGGTTCACAAGCTAATTTACCATGTGAGTTTTTCCTGTTTCTCTTTACTTTGAGCACAACCAATAAATGTGAGTTATTTTAGTGTCAATTTCAATTTTTATCAAATAAATATACATTTCTTGCTGGATGTAATGGTTAATGAAATGCACATAATATGTAAAATCTATAAAAACGTTGTAGCTATACATTACTTTCCGACTTTTGTACAGCCTTTGTAAACAAAGTATAGTATATCAACTTTCTTGTGACAATAAGCAGATCTGTCATCTTGGGGACAGCTAAATGAATTATTTAATCAATAACAGACTACATCTCTGGTGATAAGACAAGCTCAGACAAATTAAAAAGTGAAGCAGGTATAGTATGTCACAAGCAAGATACACAGGTAGTGTAACACACATTTAATATTAAGTAGAACAATACTAAAAAAACCCCAAACATTAAAAATCCTGAACACCAAAAAACCAGACCAAGACATAAAGTCACAGTTAGGGTTTTTTTCTGTTTGCATTAAAACAGGAAGATAAATTTTCAAAATCAAACTACTAAAGAAACCAAGTGGTAAGATACTTCATGAATTGATAAATGCAATAATTTTCAGAAGCGTTTTGTACAAAACAAATTATGGTAAGGCAGGTTAGGTAGAAGAGTTTCTATCCTTCTGTACTTTTAAGTATAACACCTGTAGTGAATCTAGCTAAATCTAGCCACTACTTTATTATCAACTCATTCCAAATTTAAAACAAAACAAAACAAAACAAAAAACCAAAACAAAAAACAAACAACAAAACCCACAAAAAAACCCAGCAGATTACTGAATGTTTCTGTAATTGTTCAGAAAGCTTGGTCTCTACAGCATTTGGAAGTAGTGTGCTCACACCTTTTATTTTCCTTCTACTTTCCTGAAAGTCTCCTACTTTGTGTGCTGCCTATCTGGACATGCCCAGACACGTGGTAAACATCCAGACTCTACCAAAGACAGTACTTGCAAGTTTACAAGCTATACCACAGGCAAGCCCCATCTTGAAGGAGGTGTCCAGGCTGTCCTTAGAATACATCATATACCTGTATGTGACAAATACAGTTTTCCCAGGTGTGGATAACATCCTCATGAATGGCCAAACTGGGTCAGATCCTGTCCTGCTTCTGATCATTAAAACCTCCAAAAAAAGAGTAAGGCAACCATACTCTAGATAATTTGCCTAGTAATTTGCACATCTGTGTGAAAAGAGAGACATGTTTAATAATATTGACTTTTTCAAATCTTCTAGAATTATGATCAAAGAGGAGTTTTTTCCCTAAAATTTTAAACAGAACTTTAAAAGCTTTAGAAATTTGTACACCTCCTTGTGGCTTCCCATATCTGGAGCCTTTTCACAACTTGCACTTACCTTATTTCTAAGGAAGAGCCTAACAGTTCTAAAATTGTATAAACAGAGCCAGTCTCTCTGTTTAAAACTGAATGACACACAGGATAGCCAGAGCAGATGTAACTTGTATATGTGCAATTTTGAAACGTTTCCAACTTTTTTCTTCCAATTAATATGCATCTTATAACAAAGAATTCAGCTCCTACAATTTTCTATTTTCCTTTTTGTTTCTCTTTCTACTGTTCTCAGATATTTTGAATAGTTAAAATAATTTTTGAGAGGGGAAGGAATTCTCACTTCTCTTTCTCTTCATCTGCTTTTTCATACAGTATGCATAAATCTCACAGAAATAAGTCTAGAATAATATACACTTTAGTGATACGAACACTTAGTGTAGCTATAAAGTCTAAGTGTTATTTTGATATGCAGGATTAACTCTGAAACACACAGGCAGTATAGAACATTGAAGGAAATAAGAATTTTGTGGTGGAGGTAGATAAAGATTCACTTCTGTCCTGTATATGTCTATATATTAATATAGGGTAATTATAGCTATAAGCTTCTGAATGTTAGTGGTAGTGATGTATCTCATTGCTGCCATTGGATTCATGACAGCAAATTCTAATTCATCAAAGCAAACGCCTCTGCATTGCACATCAGGCATGATAAGTCTCTAATAACAGTGTATCATCTCCAAGTTATATGTATTAGAGACATATGCATCAAAGTGCAATATCACACTTTAAAAGTCGTGTTTCACGTGGGAATTTAGTGTTTCTCAAGAATTCTTTTTTGTCTTTGTGGACTTCTGTACATTTGCTCTCCTATTCTCCTGTAATCCCTTTAGGATATTCATGTCACTCAGGTATTTATTTGTACAGTGGAGTTACCATTTGCACAAATACTGATCTCACATCTGAGGTAACTTCCCCACCATGACACTTATTTATATAACTTATGTCAAAAAGCCTGCGCTCACATGTTAAGCCCTTCTGAAATGAAGTCCATAGTTGGGGCAACTGTAGTGGAAAAAAGTAACATGAAATAAAATCATCCATCCATGAAAGCTCAATTCACAGCTTTGGGATAGTTAGATGCAGATCTTCTTCGGCTTAATTTGCAGCAAGTAGCAATTTGGACTTCATTTTGTATGTTGTATGTGTCATGTGACAAGCTATAAGGTAAAAAAAAATCTAAGGTATGAGTATTCTGGGAGAAAATCAAACCTCAAACAAAACCCAAGATTCTTTACTCAGCACTCATGTACATAAAGCAATTAGTTTCACGTTATGATGGGTGTTCGGCATGATGCATTTTCTCCATTAGTATTTATATCTTCATGCCATTATATTTTGGACAACAGTAGACAGATCTGATACACTCAGTAAATTACAGTCACATGCCATCAGGAAAATATATTAACAAAGAGTATTAGCATACAGGTGGAGCTGGATACATCAGAGACAGGCAAACACCAATAAAATGTTTAATTTTTATGCACTTGCATTGAATACATAAAGCTAAACTTCAGTTAATTAGGCTGCAGACATCAAGTTATCCTTCCCTGTGCTGGAAAAATCTCTCTTTGGTTACTGGTATTCCTGCCAGTTTATTTGGAGTAAGTTTCTTTTTCCTAATAGTACACAGAGGCAACCTTTAGAGAGATATTTGGAAGTGCAAGATAAAACTATTTAAATTCATTTAAGAGGTTTAAATATGAAAAAAACTGTATCATATGGTAAAGCATTTATTTGTTTAAATGGGAAAGTAAAGAAAAAAATCAGAACCAGCTCATTCTATTTATCTTCAACTTCTTGTGCTTTTTCTATCAGATCACCTCTTGTTCTCCTTCACTACCCTTCACTCTTCCACAGCCTGTCACTCATTCGTATTTACGATATAGAAGCTATCATCCTCTCTGATTTTGTGATGCTCACATATTTGGCCTTCCCTCCCTAACCTCACTCCACCCTGTTATCATTATGGTCTCTAATTTCAGCTATATCCTTCACTTCTTTGCCCCTCTCTCATATTATTCTGTCTGCTCCTCTGCACCTTAAACTAACCCAAGCATTCATCATCTGAGTTTTTGTCTCCATCTACTGAAAGGAACCTAGGGAATGTCCCAGTTTTCCCTCTCTGTCTTTTTATCCTTCTTTTCTCCCACTTTTCTTGGAAGAAAACATAAGACTTTTGCTCCTAATTCCTACATCTCTCACAACTGCTAATTTTCTTTCAAACTTTCTTTGTATTGATTTATCTATGTTTGGGTTTACAAGTTTTCAATTCCTTCAATTCTTCATATTTTATTTTTTGTTCTATCCCTAGACTTTCTCCTTCTGCAGCTCCATCATTATGCTTAAATCCCAAATCTTCAAATCCAGAATTTTTTTGCTATTTCTTACCAGGTCTCAATTTCTCCTGTTATTAGATTCTCTACTGTATGTACACATTTTCTCTCTAGTCTCTTTACATTCCAAATTTTAATCAAATGTCTCCTCCAGTACCCATCGTTCAGAATGCAAAACATAGTTCTGAATCCTTTCTTCTGAAAAGACTCCCTTTCAGCCTCACTTGCCTAATACATTAAATCCTCCACCTGCCACCCCCTTTTTTTTTTTTTTTTTGTTCTTCAGCATAGGTCAGATTGTTCCAACAGTATCCTCCTATTTTTCATCACATCATTTACATTCTTCCATCAGTTGTTCACACTTACCTGAAATACTTGTTAACGAAAATCTGTCTTATTCCTCTAATAGTATGTATACATATTAATGGAAATTATTATTATTGTAAGTACCCTATCATAGATCAAAGTTGCGTTGTGCCCAATGCTGCACATGCACTCAGGAAGAAGAACATAAATGCAACATCTCAGCTTTTTGTAGATCAGATCAGATCTACCAGATTTCCTTACATGCACATTATCATTCTGCAGCACTGTCTGGAATAAGCTCACAACTGAATAGAGAAATATTTCACTATTTGATTATCTCTTCAGTTTTTAAAACAGATGCTTCAACCAGCTCCCTCCATCTTTTCTCAGCAGTCCCTGCAATGCTTCATCTCTTTTGAAAAGGATCTTAGCACATAGTACTTCAGGGCTTCACCACCAAAGGGAAACTTCTTGGACAAAATCTTTAGTTGTCCTTACAAAAACAAACAACTCCTTCACAGTCCGCACAGCTTTCTCAAACGTTCTTGCTCACAGTGCCCATTGCAATCTATTGCACAGCTGGAGTGACCTCTTGCCCTTGATTCATGAGTGCCCACATTTTACCAGCATAAGTATTTTATTCATTCTCATTAAATAATCTTTCTCTTCTTGTTGTTGTTGTTATGGTAAGCTGTAAAGTTATAAAACAGATGTGCAAATTCATTTTGGTTAAGCCTAGTAAATTCCCGTCAACTTCCCCCACAGTGCAACCCGTGCCAAGGGAACACCGTTTCTTCCAGAAGGCCTCTGACCAGTGGGAATCCCACAAGATCTGTTTTTTTTCCTCCCTCAACACCAGAAGAGGTTACTCATAAGTGGTAGGCACTTCAAAGCTTTCTGAATTCCAGACTGACTTACAAAATAGAAAGCAACTATTATCAAGTTAAAAAAAGCAATTGCTGGTTTATGTTACTGGAGAATAAAGATGTTATGACCTGAATTTTCCTGTTTTCCTATTCCTTTTTGAACTTTTGGGAAAACTCTCAATAATTTGAATAGTTTCCATTTTAGAAAGCCTCATGACTGACAGCTCAGAGCAGAAGAATCCTGGAATCATATTTGCCCAACAATACTGAGTAGATGTTCCCAAAAGGGCAGACAAAAGTAATATTGTTATTATTCTAGAAAGAAAAATGAACACTTTCAGTATATCTCTGGCCTATCACAGGGACATTTTCATCTCCTTTGTTTCTAATTGCACTCTCCAGGCTCCTTTGCACATTGCTGAACAGTCTTTCACAGTGTCTGCTGTTCATATTTTCCTCCTTTACATTTCAGCATCTATAAGTTTTCCCTCTTTCTAGCTTCCCCTCACAGATCAGAAAGTGTGATGCCATGCTTTTCTCATTTGTTTAAAACAGGACATACCTTGGTGTTCAGGTGCTATTCAGTGACAGCTTTTTGTAAATATGAAGATCTTAGCAGTAATCACTGCAATTTGTGCCAACATTACTGGGATGCTCAGTGGGCAATTTCAGTTAGTATGTATAAAGCTGATGAGTCACAATACTGATTATGCCATTTTATCACTCACTGGTAGTGGACATTTTAAATCTCAGACAGTTTCAGATTTTACATGTGGGAAAAATTGAGTTTGCGTAACTGACGTTAGAATGTGGGCAACACAAATGCTCCTCTTCAGTGTAATATAAACTGGAAAGGCAAGAGATCTGCGGACAGTAATACAGTGACAGTGATTATTTGTTTACTTTGTTTTACTATTTAAAGAGAAATGTTTCCTCATTAGTATTTTAAGGAAGGGAGGGCAAAACCTCTTCAAATAACTAAACTTACTGTTCTTTTCTGGAAGGGAGTATATATTTCTTTAATAAATATGCTGAGTACAGCACAGCATTCAATTCCTATAAATTAAATGCTGTAGGAAGCTGGAGGGCTTCTCTCTTGAGATATTTAATAAATATCCGCAGGTCTGAATTTTCTTATTTATTTTTAATTAAGGGAACATTACCAAAAGTGAAGTAAAAATCCAAAGAAGTAAACATAGCATTTTATATTATTTACCTTTAAAAAAAATAATAAAAATTTGGAAGTGGCATTGCTCAACACATCTCTGAACTCTGAAATAAATGATATTTCTTTGTATCCAGCCTAAACAAAGACATATATATTTCCTTCTAGAGTCTACATTCAATTAGAAGAGGTTGCTCAGTTCAGAAATGAATAAATGAAAGAAACTTTACCTTGGGCATTTACCAGACCTGCATGTATTTCCAGGGATCTAGGGAGAGCATTATGACACTTACACAAGAGGAAGATACTTTTCAAAAATATTCTCCACCATCCATTGTCACATCTTAATACAGAAAGGTATAATTGCTCAAGGGATAGTTGCATGAATATTATTGGCAGTTTTCTAATGTAGCTGTGGTGTGCTGATGTTTAATGCCACAAGTTCGAGAACTATGTACAGAGATACAAAAGCAAACAAATAGAGCAAGGAAGACAGTTGATACTGGCAAACCTTAGAAAAGTCTTGATGGTACTTTGAGTAATAGGTGATTTAAAAGGAAAACAGTGTTAATCAAATAGCAATAAACGAATATAGACAATATCATGGCTAGAATAGATACCTACTCAGGCCTTGGAAGGAAATCTTAATCTTTAAGAAACTCTTTAACTTTTAAAGTTTACTGCTGTGTCAGTATCCTTAGCTTGCAAATCTTACAAACTAGTCTTTCACTATATTTTTCTGAAGTACCTATCACAGGACACTTCAGAAAATGGTAAATGTTTACTATATATTTAATTCAAAACTATGTAAGCAAAGCTTGATTCAGTGCTACTCACAATAACTTGTGGTAGTTCATGAATTTTAAATTATGAATGAAATTTCCAGACAAGTGTCTTTATTTAGGGAGAATATAATCACAGGATAAAAGAGAAAAACTTTTCTGCATTTTCTCCATTTCCCTACCTTTCATATATCAAAGGTTAATTCTTTTATGTTGTCATCTCATTTTTGAGCGTGCTTTCAAAAGTCAGAAGGGACCTGGAAAGTTCTGCAATGGAACTAGACACTTTTGGGAGTAAATTAGAGGGGGAAAAAAGGAAGTTATTGAAGACCTTTTCAGCCATTGTAAAGAATTTAGCAAAAGAAAGTTTTGAGTCATGGTTTCATCACATCTAAACCACCTTGTACCTAACTCATGATTTCTCTTTTTTCTGTGTCCTCCCACAGGGATCTTAGTTCTCTGCTGCTATCTGGGGTGCACTGAAAGTCATGTCATAATCCAAGTCCAAAGTCTCATGAAGACTCTGCTTTTGCATAACAAATCCTCTCTTGGTTTATATTGTACCCCTAAGCTTTTGATCAAGTGTTTAGTAGTGCCTGGTGTCTTGGCAATTTTCAAAGTACAATGAGTCTGAAGAGGGAAGAGGACTGCATTTTCTGATATTCCTGAAATACCTTAATATCCAAATCAAGGCCATACTTTGTAGTCATGTCTAATAGATGATTAAGGCTAGAATGAGTCTAGAAGAGAGTTTCTTCAAGAATAGAAAAGCCCCTGAATAGCAAAATCTACACGCCAGGAAACAGTAATATTTTCTGCGACTCTGCAATGTTCTTTTCACAAGAGGGGTGATTCCCTGGACTTCTGCAGCTGTGAAGAAAGCATTTCAGAAAAAGTGAACATCCTATCATTTTCTAAAATTAACAAATATGAAGTCACAGTACAGAACACATTGCATTAACACCACCAGTATAGGATCCTCTTTTTCTCTGCCACAAAATTTTAGTTTATATTCCCCAAATACCATTTCAATACCTTGAAAATAGACCTTAAGCATTTTCAGCGGATAATTGAGCCATGTGTGTATTTTAGGACAAATATTGGGAAAAGTCATGTTCAATACCAATGTCTATACCATTTAAACAATGAAAGCATCAGGTAAGTAACAACATTTGGACAGCAAGTCAATATGACTATGAAAGATCTCCAATAATGAGCAAACTCAGACCAATATACTGTTTGAATATTTGGCCTTCCTATTGACAAAGGTTGCTTTCAATCACACTGTATCTATTACCATATCAATCATTACTCTAAATGAATACAACATGATCATTGACGAAGACATCACTTAAACAGAGAAACTAAAGGTTCTATAAAAGCAAATAATGAAACTTTGGTTGATCAGAGCATGAAAATTATACCTAATCCTTAATCATTCCTATTTTGTAAAGCAAACAAATTGAAGCTAAAAATGTTAACTCCATTTCTTGTTCAGGAACTTAAAATATATGGAAATTGATATCACATTCTTAATTATTAAACATAATGCAATCCAATACTTTGTTTGCTACACAAATTAAGATATGGAATTGAACTGATGAAAATGATTTACGTGCAGGATTAAAATATTGGCAGCTTTATAGAGTGAAATGTCACTATACTGCTGTACCTTCAAGTTTTACATTTCCTCCTTTGAATCCCTGTCAGCTTTCATGAACACTGGAGAGTTTAATCAATGCTTGCAGTAGCCATAACATAACACTGAATATTTTACCTGTGTAATAATCAAAGTGCTGTTTAGTACAAGTCAAAAGCAGAAATGACAAACATAGATATTGCAAGTGGAAAGGTTACATTTTAAATTGCATTAAAATTAAATTCTCACACATTTCAGTGATTCCTTTCTCTTCATGAAAACAACCTGTATTTTACAACAACTCAATGTACCCTAAGGCAATCAAATTGTATTTAGGATGACTCAGAGGTCATAAAATTCAAAGACTTATGAGTTCATGTATTCGAATCACTTTTTAATTTATATGAGACAAAACACTTGTGAAATGAGCATTTTATTTGCTTTATGTACTCCAAAGGGTGGAATTCAGATTGTAATGTGTGCTAAATTTTTTCAAGATAGTCAATATCAAAAATAATATCAAGATTGGAAAGTGAAGAAAAGACTGTCATCCTGATATTATAGCAGTCTGCTTTCTTTATAAAACAACTTTGTGTGAAGCTAAAATATATTCAAGAATGAGGAAATAAGGACAGTTCATCACAAGAAGTTTAGGAAATTAAATAGAAAATTCAAGTAGATTGGTATAAAGGTTGTCAAACACATGAAACTTTGTTCCAAAGTTTAAGATCAAAGCCACTAGTAGAACTAATTTAAAAGGTAGCTAAAGTTTTTTATAGAAAAGTGGAAAAGGGATATTTTAGCATAATGTCACAAAGCAGAGAAGAAAGGTTAGGATGAATTTGAAATCCATTAGAAAAGGTTTGTCTTTAAAAAAGTTTTACTACCATTCTTTACTTTATTTGAATAAACAAAGTTAGATTTTCGCCAACTTCCCAAAAGAGATCAATGGTCCCAATTGCTGTAAATTATAAACCACTTAAATAATAAGGAAGGGATATAAATATTAGTTTTTGTTTAAAAATTCCTAATTTATATTTAAAATGTATCCCCTTCTGTATATTTTAATAAACAGGTGCAGTGTAAGAAATGCATTATGTCATAGACATAGACTTGAAAATATAAAAAAACCCACCATTGGTACTGTCAATGACATTCTTTGTTGTATTATCCCTTCAACACTGGAGTAGATCTATTAAATATCTATTGGATTAATATCTTAAGTGGTATTTTGCCTAGATGTATGTTACAAGCATATAGAAATTTAAGAATATAGAAAGTGCTCTGGTCCACCTAGTCAATCCCCTCGTTGCTATAACACTCAGCAGGAAAGCCTGATTTTTCCAGCAGGTGTATCCGGCTGTATCAAATGTTTAATCCACCTGTGCAAGACTGCCAATTTCAGAGCATTTATTCATGGAAGTGGTTTGCTTTACTGTCTCCAATTCTATGTCAGATCACATACAGAGTGGCAGTTTTATAATACAGAGATATGCAATACTTCAAAAAGGTTCATTAAGCTAACCTCTGTTATGAAGGTAATTTACATTTACTGTACTTCAGGCCGTTACAGGTGTCATCATTTTAGGCAAACATGAATAGAAAGCTACAGTTTTTACCCCAACTTAATCTTCATTTTTCTCACAGACAGTATTCAACAGGGCTGAGCAGGCAGAAGTAGAAATGATTCCACCACATGCCGTTCCCTGACTCAGGTCACAACAGGCAGACTAACCTTGACTGTTTCCCCTCCATCTTCTGCAGTCACACACTGGCAAAGCATTTGGGTTCTGTTTCTTGCACCCTTTAGGTTTAAGCAGAATTAAGCCAAATCTTGTCCAGAACCTTTAACCTGCATTTTTGCTGTAATTCGTATGACAACTGTTGCTCCCCATGGATTTCCTATAGATTACTCTGTTTAGCCATATGAAATATATCTCAAATGGAATCTCCTTCCCAATTTGTGTTTGTAGTTCTGGCCCCATCCAGCTTTGAGAAGACGAGTAACAGCAACAGCAGTGATGGCAAAATAATGGCTTAGCTCCATTTTGAAGACGGACAGAAGCTGAAGATCAAGGATGTTTCTTTGTTTTTTGCCCCCACCACTCTATATGATGCACATGGAGTAACAGCATGGGTGGTTTTTTTTTCCGGTAACATGGCAGGAATGGAGCTGGGTTTTCAGAACTTAGGACAAAAATGCAAAGCCTGCTTTTCCCTGTTGCGACCCAAGCAACATCACTACCTATAGTTCCACTTGTGTTCTGTTGACAGAGGATCTGGACTTTAGTTTCCAAAATTACCTTAGGGTTTGTTCAAAAGGAAATAAATAATTTCTCTTTAAAAAGATTTTTAATGCAGTAGAAGTTTATTTGTACCATTTCCATAACATTTACATCACTGGCACATTAATCCAAAAGGAAAGTTAAGGATTGTATATGGTCAAGGTGCTGCAGAGGAAGGACTGGTAGGGAAGTAACTATTGATAGATAAAGTCACCGATGGAGGCTGAGCAGCTTGAGGAAAGTTATGGCAGTATTACAGAGGTTTGTGATTAGTGTAGTGTAAGATGAGTTGTGAGAAAGTGTTGCCAGAAGATGGTTGCTGCTGAGTAAAAAGTAATGCACAGTACTGTTTCTAGCCAAAGCAGAGTCAAGTGCTGGATAGGTGATCAGGGACATCAGTGAGAGAGCAACATAGCCTGTGCCTCTCATCACGGTGGGTAGAAATGGTTGGTCCAGAGCAAAGGGGCAAATCAACAGCTGTACTGGAGTCGGTAAGTAAAGTTACAGGGCATCTTGCGTTATTTCCAGTGCCTTCGACAAGTGCTGGACATACTGTGAGCATGTCCTATGTCCTGTTTCACTTCTGCTCCTTCAGAACATACTTTTGCCTGGCAGCTGGATGATAGCTCCTCAAGACTTCCTCTTCCACCAGTTCAGTGTTTTTCATTGCATCAAAACTTCTGACTTGTACTCCCTACCCAGTTGAGTCCATCATATTTTCCACTCTCCTCTTGGAAGAGAGGCAATCTTTCCCTTATCAGCCTTCTCTAACATAAGGAGCCATTTACAAAATATATGGCCATGGTACTTCAAAACCTGTCAAGACTTCAATATGCTATTGACATTACAAACCAATCCAATTTCAGGTATTTCTTTACTACAACTTACCAGAAAATAATTTTGCTAGTACGTCTATTAAAATAGCCCCTTCCATCAAAGTTTTATTGTAATCCTCTGATTGGTCCAGCTTTTTACTAAGGTAACACAGATTGTTTCAACAGCTTACCAGACAAGTATGACCTGGCTGTTTTAAACAGGCATTTCACTTTTGCCCCCACTTATTCAGAATAGGACATATAATTTACTACACCTGATGTGGAGATTCTTTGATCTCTTTTTATAATCCCAAAACACTACAGTGAGTGGGCTTAGTATGTGACTTCCATAAAAATCAATGAGACTCTAGTGGCATGAAATCCCACACAACCATTGAAAATTAATTATTCATAATAATAACAACACATTTCTCTTTCCATTTGAGCATTGCAAACATCCTTTCCAAGATTAATTAATTATGGTCCAAAAGATGCACTGTACTAATGAGGCAGGCAGTTTATATCTATTTTTATATTTGTGTATACAGAGACAAAGCCAGACGGTTCCAGGTCAGTTTAAGGAAATTGCAAAGATACTCCCTTCGCTGGGAGTTTCAGTGGTTTTGATGAACTACTGCTGTAACCAGTGGGAACTATAGTGTAAAAGTACTGCGGAGTCTTATAGACATTTTTCTCCCAAGCATGAGTGTTAAGGGATAAAAAGTGGATCTCTGTATAAAATTTATCTAGGGCTAGGGCTCTTTCAAGATTTTCTTTTCTACAGCACACAAACCCAAAGTAACTTAAAGAAAGTCACAGTGACTTTTTGTGGTCAAGTCTGAAACAGAATCCACTAGTCTCCCCAAATCCCCATTCTCAGTATTAAAAGGTAGTCTCTCCCTTCATAAACACCATTATCAGTTCAGATTTGTCAGTTCAGCCCTAGACTTCAGCTTTGCCTTTTGCTATTCTCCATCTTTGACTGTCAGCTAAAATACAGAACTATCTGGGTAGGTTTTATGGAAGTCAAAATAATTGTGTTTCGAGTATCACCTGACTGAAACACTAAGCTATAAGGTGTGTACTTACAGAAACAATATTGGTTTCACCCTTTGATTTGTGCAGATACCCTGTATGCAAGTACTGCTGGCTTTATAAATGTATAAATTTTTAGGAGTCTGGTCCCCAGTTCTAGCCACCTGAAAATCTCTCGATAGTCTCCAGAGAGAATTATGCACTGAATTAAGATTAGGATTCATAACAACCAGAGCAACCCCATGCTAAATCATAGAAAACATTGAGGAGAGCTGAATCTGAAACACCAATTCACCCTTCTGGATAGATGCCTAACCCTAAGCCTTCTACCAGGCGTCACTGTCCACATTTTCCCTTCATGAATGTTTGATTGGCTTTTTCTTTTGAAACACAGGTGGAGGGAAATGTGAAGGTGACAACAATATATTGTTTCTGACAGCTGTTTAATGGAAAACACATAAACAGTCCTGGGAAGTATGGGGTCTCCCAAAGAACAGTGTCATATTAACTACAGGAGCAACAGCACTTTCTCTGGAGTTTGTCCTTCCAGGGCCCAGGAGTCCCACATTAATTTTCTTCTTTTATTTAGAAGTAACTCCTTTTCAAATAAATGACAGAAAACCAGACCTATTCAAGGTTATTTTGTTATTATGGTGTCACTTTAAGAAGGTAAGAGATGATGGTTTATGTCTTCTCAAACTGAAGAGAACCTAGAACCTATGTCACCCACTTCTTGTACCTGAAACCTGATTATGGGTTACTTAGGTGAGGTGTTGCACTCCATCAAATGCTTTGAATGACAACAGCTGTGATTCTTTTGTTTTATGTTGAAGTCTGGGTAAAACATTAGACCATGCCTAATAAACCTGAGTCATAAGGGGACATAGTCCCCCAGACACCTCATCTGTTAATCCCAAATAGATTTAGGTATTGAGAAGGCTAAGTTTTCTGAAGGTATGTGATAATAATTTCCTGCATGCCCAGAATAATTTTATTAGCTGAAAAAATATCTCCAGGTGGTTTATGACAATTTCTGAAACTTGTCTCACATGTCTGTGTCTTGTTTGCCTCTTGCCTTTGAGAGAAGCAGGATAGAAGCAGTCAGTGAAACAGGTTCCCATTGTGAGAGGCAACCTGTCCTTTAGTGCCTGCATAAGCTGAACACTGTGGATTTATCAAAAACATAAATAAAGCTTGACTCTCTAGAGATCACAGCTTCTAGTTCCTACAAAATTCAGATGTATTTCCATGCTGATGGAGTGTACCCCATATACTTTTCCTTGATTTCATTGTATCAATACCTATGTTTCACCTTAACACTAATCTATGTGGGTAAGACCTGTACTCAAAACTCTCAAACAGGGAGTTCCTAGGAGAGTAAAACCTTGAACTCATGCACTGAAGTCAAGGTAGTCTAAACATTTAGTGCTTCATCCTTCTTCAGCCACCAGCACAAAACTTTGGAGAATTCTCATGTTCCGCTTTCTTTTCTCCTTCTGCTCTCCACATAATCCTCCTCTCTTTTTAAGTTATTTGCAAATGTCTACCCTCCATTCCAGCTCAGCTTCCTCAGAGATGGCTGGGCAACATTTTCATGCTGTTTCCTAACTTGCAAAAGACCTTACACTAGGAGTAGCTTTCATTTCAATTACTTTCTAAAGAAAAGGGAAGCCTTAGGTTTTCTCACAGTGATCTGTGCTTTACTTCAGATGTAAAGAAGGGACAACAGTTGCAGAATGACATAATTCCTTTTTATTAAAATCAGAATAACTTTGACCATCCTTTAGAAATTAGACAAGTAATTAAAAATGTATATACAGCAGTAGTTCATGTAAATTATCATATTACCAGTTAACTACAAAATCATCAAGCTGTGTAATTTTTGACTAAACATCATCTCCTAGAGCAATAAGGAATTCCAGTTAGCACTTTGGAATGGCATTAAGTTTGTGACAAAGATGTCACATTCTAAAATGGCAATCCTACTTTCTTCTGGTAAATAAACAGCAGTGTCACTGGGGGCTGGAAAAACTTCAGCTTGTCTTAAGCATTATATTATTTACCTCTGCAGCTACCTAACCGTACTTGAAAAAAGTTGTGATGCAAGGCCTGAGATTGTCTTTCACTTGCAGTTGCAAAGCCAGAAACACAAATTACACCTGCATAAACAAAGGCTAAGCTTCAGAAGGCTGTGGAAGGAACTTACCAGCAATATGATATGCTTTTGTCTCTACTTGTGCTTCTGTGCCTAAGAACATATCATGCGTTCACAACAGACTAACTTTAAGGCAGTGCATCACTCTAAATTTCAAATCTCTTTTTTATTATCAGTTTAAGTCACAAATATAACATTAAACTTTTTTGTATCTGACATAAGATTTAAAGTGTTGGTGCACCAGTTCAAGGTAACTAAACAGCTTTATTATATCAGCAATAGCCTTGCAAGATATCTTCATTGTATTCTGAAGGACTTAATTTAAGGAGAAGATACTGTGAAACGTTCTATTTTTTTCTATTTTAGAGAGCCATAATCAGATAAATAGTGAGGATACACAAAAGGAGAACTCTAAGATCCTATGGGAATAAGAGCAGGAGCCATACCCTTAATCTAATGGGATGTATTTCAGTATAGTGCACAAAAAAAATAAGTATTCTCTTTGTATTAACAATACAGCAATCTCAGAAGCACTTGTCCATGTAGTATGCTGAATATTTATTCCTATTTGTCAAGAGTTTTTAAACAGTACATTGTTATTACAAATGTTCGTAGCAGTTTATCAAATAAAAAAGGAATGATCTTCTAAATGAACCCCCTTTGAATCAAACTTTTAAAATGCCATATTCTATCTTCAATGGAAGCACAAGCTCCACTTTAATAACTAATATTAAGTGATAGCATGTAAACCACAACAAAAACAAAGGAAGCAAAACTTCCACTCTTTCCATTTTCTGGGCTTGTTAAACAGAGACTGAAAACACCATTTTGTTGTTGCTAGATTCAGAAACCTCACAGCTCTAGGTGCAAAATGAGAGGAAGCTGCTCTGCAATTGAAAATGAACAATAGATTTAAATAGCACTGGAGGCATGAAAATAGCTGGCTACAAGCCCAGAATCTATAAATAGTACCAAACTTGATCATCATAACTCCACTGACGATGACAACATCATCAGGAAATGAAAACAGAAAAAGCAGAAAAGGAATAAAAGCAATGGACCTCAGGAATGAAAGGCCAAGGTTTTCCAGAGCAAGATACTCAAGTTAGACAGCAATCCTAGGGTGGCAAAGCATCAGCGACAACTAATAATGCCATGAGTCCTGCTCCATAACAATGCCAGAGAAAGAGGAAGGAAAAATAAAAGTAACCAGTCCACTGTAGAATTAGTGCTATTGATGCAGATTCCTAATTTTTATGGGAATGGTGAATTGTAATGTTTATAATTTGTCTTGAGCATGATGAATACAGTATGTGATTTATACAAACAAAACCTTTCACTTAGCACAGAAGTTATGACATACCCTTCCTTCCCTTTTCCATGTAAATCCCTTTAACTTTTAAACAAAACCAGGAATAGCATCAATACTACACAGATTTTTTTTTTAATTTTTTTTATTTTTATTTTAGGCTTCATTGAGCTTAAGAACACAGAACTGCAAACTCTGTGGAACAATGTAATCATTAACATGAATAAAAATAACCCAAAATTATAGCAATCTATATGGAAACAACTGACTGCAGAGAAAAATCTTCTCCTGTAAAAATACACTATCACTGAAAGAATATTTAGAGAAAAAATTCAATTCAAATAGACAAAAGACAGAGTACATAAAATATGTTCAAAATAAAACAGAAACAGGTTTCAGTGTTATGATACTCAGATCAGATCTCAAATCCAGAGAGGGAGCATGATGACTTATCATATACACTCATAAATTTGAGCAGATGATTTCATTTTCTATCATTCCCAGTTGATTTCCAAAATCCTTGCTCCCTTTGATTAGAAACTTATTCTACAACAATTTCTGTGGGGCTGTTTTTAAAGTGAGACATTGCTTAACATGAGAAAAGGTGATGTATTCTAGATGTCAGTATTCAAAGCCACATGGTTTTTATGATCGAAACCCTTCCTCCATCTACAGAAAAAAAAAAAAAAAAAGTCAAACCCCAAACCAGAAAGTACAGACAGTCCCAAAAAGATGCTCTTTTGCCATCACTCTGAGTACCCACCGCTTACTCCAGCACTTAAAGGCATAGCATTTGCCTGAAGTACTTGTCAGGGTCAGCAGTTTGCTACACATCTGCTGAAGGGCTAAGCAGGTGTTGGTGATTCGCAAAGGCTGTCTTCTCCCCCCACACACATGCATACATACATACCTCCCCACACAGTTTGAAGAAGGTAAAAATGACAGATTGTGAGGGGAAAGCTAAGGTAAATACTAACCAGACTTGTACTAGGAAACTCAGGAGAAGCCAACTTTTCTGGACAGTTGAGATTACCTAATTGTTACAGATCCTTGTTAATTAACCATTCCATCAAGACAGTTGGGTTTTGACTTTATAAAGGACCAAATTTGGATTGGAAAAAGCTGAAAAAGCATGTACCCAGACACATGTGTCTTTCAAAATGGAATTAAAAAAACATTTAGGTATAATTTTAGAAGACCCATTACTATCAACCATGCCACTATTCTGTGACACACTAATGAAAGACAGTTTTGGATGAGTTGTAGACATATGGGCATTATACTCTCAGGGAACTTTCTGTCCCCTGTGCTTTTGCTCTGAAGATGATTGTCACTTACTGGGATTGTTCCTAAACCAGGGGGAAAAAAAAGCCTTTTGACCTGAAAGTATCAACTTTAGACTCTTTGCACTCAGAGAGCTTCATCAGACATGTGTGTTGTAATATGGTATCAGTTTTATGAAGATATTTAAATAAAAAAACCAAATAAAATGTCAAATGAAACAGTATGAATCGTTGGGTAACACACAACATTTGAAATTAAAGTATCATAAAGTATCATTTGTCTAAAAAGGAAACCACTTCTGGTAATAAAATAATTTTATTATGCCCTTCCCTATTTATTTAAAATAATAACTGTATTAATAAAAAATGAGATATGATCCAACAAACTATTTTAAAAGAAATTGAGAATACTGATGCCACATGTATATAAATGCAGTGGAGTGAAATTTGACTTTTCTACCAGGTAAGGTGAAAAGGCCCAGATTTCCTGGCCTAACAGCAGCATTCCTGAGAAAAGCATAATAAAATGGACTGAGAAGAACATTTATGTTTCTGAATTTCTGGAGGCAGTGTCATAGTTTTACTCCTGATCCAGTACAGAATGCTGATAGAACTGTTCTAAGTAATGATTAAAGCTGAACAGGTTCAAATTGTTGTCCTAGCTACTAGAAATCAGCTGAGCACATGCACCACTTCTGGTTGCCAGCAGAAGCTGAGGTGGCTTGGGGAAGTATCTTAGTCATTGCACATACCACTAGTGTCTGGGTAAAAGATTTCATCAATAACTTGGGTTGTAGAGTATTCCTGAGGGAACAGAGAGTGGGTTAAAATGATAAAATGAGAGTGTGTCTAAACAGTCAGAAATACAAGCACATTTTACTTTCAGAAATATTCCACAACACTGTAATCTAAACATTACATATAAATACTTCATCTAAAGCAATTAACATAATATCAAGTGGCAAGTTGTGAAAGCTAGAAATCTATATCTTGATACTATCATTCCATCATTTATGACAAAACAATGCTGATACAATGGCCTAACAGCAATACAATGTCATTAGGAGTATAAGGACTGCAAATATTTTCCAGGACATTGATCTTCTTATGGTGAAAAAAAAAAATAAAATGTGTTCTGATGTCAATTTGACTGAGCCAGACAATCCTTCAACTTTTAAGAAGAACAGTTTAGGAACCTTTAATTCTCCTCACCCCCTAGAAATGATGGCGGCCTGCCAAAGAGGAACACGTTTTGTGCTAAGCCTCTGCTTAGAGAATATTCCTCCTACCAGATCTTCCTGCCAGAGGCATCAGTAGGATTTGAAAGCGAGGGCTGTGGGCCACAGATAGAAATTCAATATTTTTTGGGAGAAAAAGATAAGCCCCAGGAGCTCTGTGTTTTACTGCTCTCTTCACTGTGGAGAGTGGCACTTGATGTGATCCTCACTGCTGAGCATGACACAATACATTTCAGAGCTGAAACTATTGGACTGTAGCTAGATTTTGCTTTAGGGTGGAAATAGGTAGTGTTCTAGAATCAAGAAAATACAAAAAATGATGGGGATGCTGAGTCTTCACAAAGCAAATAAACTAAACATAATACAATAGAGCTGGAGGCATGCTGCACTACCCCCACTTTATGTACACACACACACACACAGACACACATATAAACAGACTTTATTTATTTATTTTTATTTAATATAAAATACAGAGCATTTCTTGGCATTCAGAGCCTTGTCACTAGTTTGTGAATTGCATTAAATCATCTCACCTGGAGCTTAGTATTCATCCCGTGTAGGCATGCAAACCAAATATTTAACAAAAAAAAAAAAAAAAAAAAAAAAAAAAGAAAAAAGCCTGGAACCTCTTTATATAATTTAGCATCCCATTCTGAATTGTAAAAATTTATAATCAGGTACTACTTTACAGTCAAGTTAATCATATCACATAATAACACTGATAGGTGCAGAAATAAATACTGCTTAGCAGGTTTCAGGTAATCACACTCAGTGTGCCATGACTTCATGATTTCTTTTATAGGAAAGAAACACGACTGCATACAGAAATGCACAGTTCCAAGAAGAAATGTTTCAACTGTATATGTTGCTTTTAGGCATGCACTGTCTAGTTATCTGAAGGGCTAAAACCATGTGTAAATGGGGCATAACAGCCTTGCCAATTGATTCAAGGGGGGCATTTGTATACATTGAAAGATTCCCAGAAATCCGAGGTTAAAAAAGCCTCAGAAAAGGCAGAAAATAAAGATTATACAGAAAGTTAAGCCTCTATGGAAAAAAGCAAGCACAGTAATGTGTTAATGTTACACACAGGACTGAAGAAAATACAGATAACTAACATATATGGAAGAAAGTGTTATTGAAAAAGCAGTTCTTTTCTCCTAAATGAAGAAGACAACAAAGTTCACCGTGGTTTAAAAAAGTAGGATATGCAGCTTCATTTTAGAACTTCACAAATATTAGCAAAAATTTTCTGAGGTATTTGCCCAGCTGTCATGACGACTAAAAGGGAAAAATAACAATCTACAAATATTTGAAGGGAGTAAACACCAATGAGGAAGGAGTCTCACACCAATAGTGTAATGACAGTAGTTCTGTAGTTTAAATATAAGTAATGAGATGCTATTAAGATCTGGAAAATGTATATTGACAATTTAAAAATCTTCCTAACAATGGCGTTGAATGCCTTTGGAACAACAGTCTGGAAAGTGCTTGTCCCCTGGTCAGTTTAAGACTCTTTTGTGCTAAGGTTGCTCTAAGTTGCACAGATCATTTCAGCTTCCAGTCAGTCCACCATCAGGAAAAAAAAAAAAAAAAAAAAAAAAAGGCTAAGTGTCACCGTTTCTATGTGTAGAAGCTGTAAAGTTTAAATATTAGTGAAGCTGAGGAGTTAATCCAATGTCCAATCTCTTATATTTTACCTTTTACAACTTCTGTAATTGCATCAAGCTTAAATGTGCAGCTGAATCCAAAGTTTCAAAGCAGCATTCTTTGCAGATGAAACATTACCCTCTTTCTTTCAATGCCAGATTTCCATTCTGTTTTAACATTTAATTATGCTAGAAGTTGTTATTTCAAGAAGTTGTGGGTTTGAAACTGCTTTATTTATATAAAAATGATATTTGTCATAATTTTTCAAGAAGGCTATATACCCTACTCTTCTGACTAATTTTTCAATAGAGATGTGCCATGGTAACATTTTCTCCCTGATAAATATTTTTATTAGCTTTATAAACACACTAAAAAAGTTGTTGAAAATGGCAAAAATCAAACCAATTCTAGTGAATTATAACAAAGCTACACTATGGTAATAGAAAACATCTGCTGGTGATTCATCATTTTTAGGAAAAGTTTACTGTCTAAAACACTAAGGGCCAAATTCAGAGACCACTGATTTCATAAAAACCTGACATACATTTCTTTCAAAAAGTTTAGGAATGTAGCTGAAACACAGTTTAAGGTATTAGAAATTATTTTTAAAGTTTTTCATTATTCCCTTTATTTAATTTTCTTTTAATGGAGTTGAAGAGATGCCTTTGGACTTGGGCAAAGAAGGGCCCCAATTTAATGGCACCAAGGGGAATCACGGAAATTTCAGTTTGTCACAGACACAAAATTAGAAGTCCACCAGTTCCACTTATGAACTGAGTGGGGTGGAGGGCTGTCCTGATGTCCTGAGATATCCTGGAATACTCCCAAGGTAGTGGGGGTGGCAGAGGGTTAAAGACATTGTCATTTTGGAGACAAATCAGTTTGACCATCTGCATAGCTACCCAGAAAGTCTTTAAACTAGGAGACTGGAATGAGATGTGAGTGTATATCAGCCCTTCCTCTGAGTATCCCAGGAAGAGGAAAACCAGTCCTGTGTGAAGGTCCCTAACAGGACTATGGAAAGTCCAAAACCATGAATTCAGCTTCTGTCAGGTTTGGCAAAGTCTTAGTCTACATTTCAGTTGCAGGAAAGTCACATTCTCGTTCTCATTCTGGGAAGTTAATACTGATGCCCATG
This sequence comes from Strix aluco, assembly GCF_031877795.1. Taxonomy (NCBI): domain Eukaryota; kingdom Metazoa; phylum Chordata; class Aves; order Strigiformes; family Strigidae; genus Strix; species Strix aluco. Next base: position 34,051,023 of record NC_133931.1, read on the forward strand.
TATTAAGACGTGAAGGACAAGTAATTTCTTGAACATCAAACCCTCAACTCGGCATCCAGCTGTTGACAGTAAAAAAATTTCTATTTGAGAACATCAATCAATATTTTATGTATATATAAGATAATCATGCAGGTGTGGACATTCTGACCTGTGGGTCTGATACAATTAATGGGCATTTTTTTGGTCAGGGGAAAACTACTAGTTAGGAAGAACTTCCAGGGGAAGGGCAACTTCACATACATGCTGTATCTTATATTCCTAAACACCTACGGCTCTACTGGAGACAAAAGAATGGCCTAGACATTTCTTCACTGTGATGCCAGGACCCTTTACATTTCAATTATTTAGGAAATCCATAAGATGTTCTTCATAGGTCATTCTTGATCCTGTTTTGATTTGTGACTTCACTACACAGAGATGTGGTGGTTTTGGAAAACTTTTGTCTTTTATCTGCCCCAAATTAGGTAAATTCCTTTTCACTATAAGGCAGTTACTCTACAGTCCTCTTTCTATCCAGCCTTTAGTACTGATTTAGACTGAGCTGTAACATACAATAACTCATCAGCTTGAATTTAAGGCACCCCACTGCCTTCTGAGAGAAGCTGTGGCTTAAAAATTGAAGTTTAAAGACCAGTGAGAGCCCTTCAGCTAACCTCAGAAACACTGTATACATTGTGGTCAAATACTAATTAAACAGTAACTGAAGTACTAATTAAACAGTTACAGTTAGAGGCTTTGACATTCAGTTTCATGTGTCTGTATTTTACTGGCATCATCATGGGTGGCAAAACCAAAACTACTCACAGGATCAGACATTAAATACCTTTAATTTTGCTAGCTTATTGCTTGTTGATTCAGCTGCAATGGTGGCAATTAAAAAGCAACTATTCAGTCACGGCTAATGCAGAGCAGTACCTTGTATCTCAGAGAAACTGTACTGGAAGTGCTTCACATCAGCTTTATTCATACCAGATATAAGTGATACCACGGTGAAGAAATAACTTTCAAGACTGATTCTTAGAGACAGGAGAGAAAGAGCTACAAACTTCCATCTAGCCTGAGAAGCAGAAACATCTCACAGATAGTTAAGTATCTGAACTAAGCAGCAGATGAATTTGTGTGTGCCATCTCTACTTATAAAAGCTGTCATTTCTGCTCGTAAAAGTTCTCATGGGTTTTTTGGATTTTGGTTTTTTTTTGGAATGGGGTGAGCTCTCTGAGTTTGACCAATTTCAGCATAAATAGGGTGCTACTCACTACCTTCTCCATGGTTCATCCCCTGCATACACTAGATTCACCATGGATTTCAAGTGAGCCGAGATTTAATGAACCTGGCATGACTTTCAGGCTGGAAGTGAATGAAAGTGCTGATATTACTGAGGTTTGCATAACACTTTTCAATGTGAGTTGCTACAAATCCATGAGAACCGCTGTAGAGAATTTCAAGAGACACAAAGAAAACTGCCTAATGAAAAGGAGCTTGTAAACAAAGCCAAACCAAACAATCATAAAAACTCTGTGCATATTTTGTCTAGATACTTTCTGGTACTGTACATTTCCTGTTTTGACAATCTTTTTAACTGCTACCATATATCAGTCCAAGAATATGACAATGCTACAAAACCCACTACAATATATCACTTTCAAGTAGTTAATTTTACTGAAAAATGCTATTGTATTATTTTAGATGGAGTCCTCTTCTTTTTAAGAAAATACATTTTCATGTACCATCTTTGTCATGAGCCAAATCCTTTAGTCTTTACTCAAATAAAAATTCTATTTAACTCTGTGTTAGTTTTGGCTAAAAAGAATGACAAGACTGTTGGCCCTCTGCATGTAAAAACATTGATTTCTAACTTCTGAGCTAGTGGAAGAAATTTAACGGATGTGGAGAGAGACCGTGATAAAACATTGGACAGAAATAAATTCAGTTTGGAAATGAAGATGCACCTACAGTACCTCTGTCATGTCTTATATCCATATCAACATTGTTCTAGAAAGTCAAATGTTGGCAATTGACTAAAACTCAAGGAAAAACACTGCTAAGTATTGACAATGGCCTCAGGAAAACTCTGATCCTTAAGATGGTAACATGCTAAGAAAAACTCATACTGAACAACAAATAAGATGAATACAGAGCACATATAAACAAGAACAACATTGAAAAATTGTAAAGCAGGATTTCAGATCTTTCATGTTACACATACAATCTCCAATTCCTAATTAAGCAGCTGAAAAGGAAAATTAATTGGAAAACACAAAAAGGAAGTCTAGACACAATATTAAAGTAAACACTACCAGAAAGACAATAAATATGAATTGGACTGGAAATGAAAAAAGGAGGTGCTGAACTACAAAAGCATTGTGAATAGACTTTTGGTGATCTGGTAGAAGTTCTCATGTCCCTTGCCCTTTTATTTTAACTTCTTTAAAACAAGATTAAATGGTCTGGAAACTTATGAATATATTTTTACTTCCTATCACTTAATACATATCCAGTAGGACAAACAAAAAAAAATGTTATAATGAACTCAGAGATGATTATTTAAAACTTAGAATAACAGATCATTACAGAAGCCAATGGAAAAATTAATATTGCCACCTATTGGTGAAGATAAAGAAGGCCAACTTATTCCTAATAATTTGCATATCCCCAAGGAAGGTCTTGGTCTGTGTAAAACGACTGATAGTTGTTGGTTTGATTTACCTGACATCAGCTAGCTCAGGAATAACACATAGTAATCCCTGTGAAAAAGCCAGCACTAACTTATACCTTTGTACTATGGCCAACACCACCAGACCCAGAAAGACTCAAACACACTCCCAAAAAAGTAAGAAACAATTGTAACCATTATTTGTGCTATTGTGCAATATATTTAATAGCAGCACTTCTCTAACAACATTAAATTCATCAACAATCTAACCCATTGGATAGCAGCAATTGTTTTAGATTCACTCTATTCTCAGCTTTATCTCATTTCTTCCACATTTCTCCTACCACAAAAACCTTCCTTTGATATATCGAGTACTCCTTCCACTCCTTTTCTCCTTGTCTTTTCTTCCTTGTATTATATTCACTATTTCTCTTTTATATTTGCTATCTATACTTCTCCCATTTGTTCACATTACCATCCATCTACCCATACATAACCACGTGCACATTCCTTACCCGCTCCTTGACTTAAACAATCTCTCTGCAAAATGAGCAGTGATTTTATGACACTCTTTCTTGGAAATTTGCCTTTCTGTTAAAGAAAAAAATCTAACAGATGAAGTTGTTCTGCTTCTTCTGTTTCCTTCTTCCCCAATGTATCTCCTTATATTGCTTAAACAAGCAGCGATGTCAAGAGATACACTTTGCCTCCTCTGTTTGATAGAGTAGCATCTTTAGAAAGTCTATTCTACACTTGGTAGTACATGGGTCAATACACAGCACTCTGGAGGAGTCAGCAAATCCATGGCCTGCGAAGCCCACTTTAAATTCCCTCAACCCAGAGCAGTTAAGTTTTATCAGTCTTAAGAAATGGGGAAAATTCTCCTTCTCTCATTTCCCTGCCCCCTCGCACGCCATAACAAACCATCAAGACAAACAGTACACAGTTATTTCTAAAATGTGTTTTTAAGTACTCAGATACATTTAAAACTCTTTGATTTTGATACATATTTACAAAAGAACTTGCCTGAAATTATTTGGACAAATTTTCTACTAAAGGCTGCATCTGTAAAATAGTATCAGTCCTTTCAAGCTCCGCCCTCTCTTCCAAAAGCATAAGGAAATAGAAATGCCTTACAGAGTACCCTGAAGGTCTACAAAGATGGTTTTAATAAGTTCACAGCTGAAGGCACCTTCAGGGAAACTCTGCTGCCAGTCCTCTCTCGCAGATTTACAAGATATCAGTTCAAGTCCCTCAAATGCCTGCAGCTATTGTGAAAGTCATATGCCATTTTGGTTTTTATAGGTCAAAACCACCTTCAATTCAACAAGAAAAATCAATAGGCAGGCAGTGTAGCCTTGTGAGGACAGCAGCCATGTGCTCCCGCAAACATGCAATGTTTAATGAGAGGACTTTTTTCATTAACTTAGGCTTCTGGATAAACTCATGGTCTAGCTCCATAAAAAAACAAAACCATGCTATAATATGAAATAACATGTAAAATATAAAGACTTGTAACAGATTTTCTGTATTTCTCAGGGCAGGAAAAACCTGAACTCAAATAGGATATTTCAACACAAAGTAATACAACTAACCCTGGGGAAGAGGAGGAGCACAAGGGGCCTTGGTGTCCAATGACAGTCAATGAAGAAACTTTAATTTATCTTGAAAAAGGCATAAATAAATAAATAAAATAAATATTTGTATCAGGAACTTGCCTCAATCCAGACTATATACAAGATGACTGACATTCCTAGCACAAGGAATGAGGATTTTTAAATTTCTGTGTTTAACAAAAAAATTATCCTCACCTGCTGTCGGGGTCATCATTAGCCGGGGTCCTTATTTCTCCGTGCGGGAACAGGAACGACACAACACCAATGTGATGATCAGATTGTCCATCTTTATTTTTTCCAGTCCTAGTTACATTTATATCCTACTAAGTTCCATACACGCACTCATCTATCTTCTAATAGGCTACAGGTTATCTACACGCGCTGTTCATGCGCCTCTACAAGCATTTGCATTGGTTAATTGCAATTAGCGTGTAAAGCCCAAAACTTGCCAAAAACTCCCCTGTCTCATACCCTGTTTTGCTCAGACTTGTGTGCTTTTGCTGACCACAGGTGTTTCTCACTTATCTGCTATCTTGTGTGTTTTTGTCAGCCTTATTTTGCTGGCCTTGTCTTTGTCCTTGCACTCTTCTGCCTGCACTAACTTTCCCTCAGCGCGGCCCAGACTCCTACAACCTGCAACAACACAAAGTTCACTTTATTACACAGTTTCAAGAAACATTAGCAACTTATACTGCATAAGTTGCTCCAGGCAAAAAAAAAAAAGAACAGTGCTGCTGTGACCCTGATGATTGTAGGAAAGAAGGGAAAAAACATCCCCACAGTTTTTACTAATCTTGTATTATTAATAACACTCAGGCTGGTATCACTTCATATGTTATCTTAGATATATGTGGTGGATAGATTTCTCAGGAAGACCTGTGGTAAGCTTCAGAGTGACCACAGAGTCAGACTAAAATTCTATATTCATGGTTTGGTCTGAGAAGTCCCCTTGAGTGCAATATTATCTTCAAACCAGGTATTTCTTGGCAAAACCTTTTCCTTTCTGCAAAAATAAATGGTTACTTCACAAAGTCTTTTTTCTTTTTTTCTTCTTTTTTTTTTTTATGAATGGACTAGCTGATACAAATTATGGTTATGGTTAAGGAGTCTGGAACAGCATCAAAGGTCCCTTACTACCTGAGGGGTAATAGTAACCCAGTCTGCTGCTGGATCCCTCTCTCCCAGGGAGGTGATCTGAAAGGAGCTGCATAATACATTTAATCAGAACTCTGTTATTTAAGATTTAAACGGTAAAGTTATTCCCATATTATTTATGTGGTATTATTGGGGGAGCAGTAATACTTTTAAAATCTCTTTTTTACTATGTAATCTCTCATATCAAAGAGGAAGATAAAATAATCAACAACATTGCAAAATAAAAGCAGGAAAAGGGAGATTTTCCTGTAGCTTTCCAAATGTTACGTAAGGTAAGCCACTTTTTAAACTGTTGCTCTTTTTGTTTTGTTTTTTTTTTTTTTTTCTGTCTTTATTTTGCAGCACCTACCATATAAGCCTTATAGCTAAGGAGGACTCCAGTGAAGGCTCTAGTCCTACATTCAGATGCAGCCCTTTGGCCACGCAGCATTGCACAGACATTTTTTTATTAGTTCAGACCCTAATTTGGGGAATAATAGAGCCAGAGCCCAGGTAATAAAATAGTGAAACCCAATAGAGATGGAAAGACATGGCAAACATTTGCAGGAGCCAGTAAAACATATGCCACTTTTGACAGGCTAGTTTCAAGTAGAATGTTCTAGTCTTGTGAATGATAATGAAGCATTATTCCAAACAGAGCAGTAGTTTGGGGAAGACAAACGAGGAAACAGAATATCAAAGCAGACAAATGTAGCAAAGCAAAAGTGCTGGAGAACTATCCAGTAAAAATAAAAGGTATATTAAAAGGAAGAGAGAGATTTATACAAGTTCTTAATGGCAAGGACAAGAATCTTTCTCTTCTTTACATGTCAAAAAGCACAAAGATTCATAGAACAGAGAGGAGAACTTAAGTGAAGAAAGAGAAAACGTAGCAGACAGGCATGAGAAAGCATTTGAGCAAGTTTCAAAGCTACTGCAACCTATATTATGCTTCCCCTAGTTCTATGTGAACCCTGGCAGAAGGGAACAGAGTGCCAAGAATATTATTCAAAACCTTGGCTCTCCTCCTAATACATGCTGGAGAGCAACAGTGGAACTGACCAGTTTGCTGACATATGCCACCTTGAAATCAGATGGGAAGCTTTCCTGTGCAGAAAATATTCTTAAGAGTTCTGTTCCTGATCCTTTAAAACTCAGAATTCAGTATTATATCATAGAGAATAAATTTCATGGTTTTAGTCTGACGTTGTTCCTTAAAAGAAATAAAACCTTGGCCTTGTTAAGTTCTTGCAGATCAAGATGAAAAAGGTAAAGGCAGGTAGTATTTGGTTGCTGCTATTAGCTGTAGCACTGCTCTTCTGCTAGTTCTTATCTCCAGTGAGCATGCCACAAATTTATGTGGATCTAGATGAGATGCTGTAGTCTCATGTTTTAAAATTGTCCGAGGATTCAAACACCTTAGTCTAAAAAGAAGAACATACTCTCAATACACTCCTTGCTTCACATCTCAAGGGAAGAAATAGCACTGTGTTTCCAGCAGGCTTAGATCATTGGGGGAATCTTTTGTTGTTGCTGTTCATTGCAAACAAAGCACTGAAGGCCATGTCATTATTAGTTTCCACATTCTTCTCAGCCTCCAAGCTTGAGAGCTTTTACAACATGGGTCCGATGCTTAAAGTCTTAAGCCTTAAGAGAGAGGAGAAAAAGCAAACAGAAATGGGACTGAGTCTGGAAAGGAAAAACTGTGATTGTCTTTCTCCCTTTTTTACATCTGTCCTTGGCAGCTTTTCACTGGATGATTAGGTAGATAATGCACATTGTGTCTAGATGCAAGGTATGTGAGAAGAGGAGGGCACAGCGTACTCTGTATCTATGGTATATATCACAAAGAGTAAATTTACATGAGACTTTTTGATTCAAACAGTAATTAGTTTCCTCTATTCTTTTTAGATTTATGCAGGTGAGTAGATGAGAAAGGCACAGGGGCCAGCAGTAACAAATGTGTCTAGGAAACTATGCTGACAAAGGAGAGCAACATTTATTTCTTTAAATGGAATGCCTCCAGATCCTCAGACGCCTAGACACGGCTTCCTAGGGCTTCAGATTCTGCCTACTTTCTTGTGTTCCTCCTTGTTTCAAAACAGAGATTCCCCTCTTTCAAGACAGGGAATGCAGTTTCTAATGCCAGTCTTCCTTTCCTGCACATCCTACTGAGAAAAAAAAAAAAAAGATAAAGAAGCAGAGCCATTAATTAATTTCTTGTATTTAATCACCAGATGAAATACAATTAATACTTCTTTTTAGAAAAATGAAGGAAGAAAAAGACAAACAATGAAAAAAACCCAACCAGTGACAGCACACACCCTACCCCCAACATACCCTTTTGGCACTGTTGTGTGAGTTAAAGTCTGGATTGTTTCCTAATTATTTCAGAAGGGAGAAGAGGACTATCAAAGAAAACTTAATTTGCCTCAACTAGGAGCATATCAATGAATGAATATCTTCCTGATTAAAGGACTAGAGCTGATGTGAAAGATTCGTGTATTTAGCATAAAAGCAGCTGTGGCCAGCTCTGGAAATTTCAGTGCTGTAACAGACTGTCTGTCTATCCTGTATGCACTCAAAGTACATCTTCAGAATTGTTGATGGCACTATTACAGATAGAGGCACCCTGCTTAGTGCAGCTGGTATTGAGTGCCTCACTTTTTAATAGAAGCAGCTAGACAAGACCCCTAGATTACACATCGACCCCTATAACTTGAAACTCTGAGGAGAAAGCTGACCAGACAAGCAGTTATGATGATCTATTCAAAGTGGTTGAATACTCTCTTTTTTGGTCTGGAATAAACGTATGTGAATGAACCTTTGCTGCCAATCTTACGAAGTCTGCAACCCCCTCCTACTGTTGTCACCTCCCTTCCTCCCTCCTCTTTCTGTACTCCCATTAAAAGATAAATGGAGGACAGGGGGGGAAAAAAAAAAAAAAAAAAAAAAAAGGCTTCTGCTTAGTCTATTTCAGGTAGTTTGAAGGGAAAAATTCAAATACAGATGCACCAGTTGAATGCTGCTATCAGGCTTGTGGATGTAGTGTGATACATTTGTCTGCAGAACTTGAGAACTTCACCCATGTTAGTTGCTTGACACAAAGTGGGTTGAGAGGAGTATCCCTGAGAGAGATCAAGTCCACTTCACACTCAGAAAGCCTTTTTTTTCCCCTAGCTCTATTCTCTTAACTCCTCCTCTTGTTATACTTCGGTGTAGTTTTTCCTATTTCACCCTGCAGAAGTGACACTGGATGCAGATGAGCTGTCACCAAATCAATAAAAGAGAGTAGCAATACCAGATACTTTTAACTGGTACCAAATACACTGATAATGCTTTTCAGCATGGCTTCAGGTATATCAGATTACTTCAAGGACTTTGGTAACTGCCACAATCAGAGTAGATATTTTTGTCCTGCTTTATTGGAATATCTGTGACAAAATGTGAAACATTTCAGTTCTTTGTGCTTTATTTTTGTATATAATTTCTACTTTTTACTTGAATTGCTTTCAGGAATATCTTAACCATAATTAGTAAAATGTTTCAACGTATTTATTTTCCCTAAAAATAAATTCTGAAAGAATTATGTGTAGAATTAAACAAACAAATAAAAAGCAAAACCAAAATGAAACAAATGAAAACCCCACCTACTTTACATCCAATATATAAGTAGGAAAATAAAATCTAAACTCTAAACAAGGATTACCAGTTTGTTACAAAAATGCAGGTATGAATTAAGTACATATATATTTTAACTAGAACTGGGTTGTTCAAATAATAAAATTACTCATTAATGATACATTAAACAAAAATATCAGATGCAGTATTAAACTACAGAGTCTTTCATCTCTTTTCAAAAAGATTGAAATTAATTAATTAATCCTGCCACATTTCTAACTATAACTGTTTGTATGCTGGCATGTAAGGCTTAAATCTAGTATTAATGAAATTTCATAAAATTCTATTTCCTTCTTGGCCTATTAGTCTTCTTGTCAGTCTAATTATGACATTTAATCTATATGATCATTATTAATCACTGGTCATTATACTTTTACCTATAAATTCCTATGGCTGGTTCACATTTACAAAAAAAATTCTGAACTTGGCTACAATACACAACTACAACTGCACTTATCTTAGAAAATCTATTTTAAGAACCCAATTATGGGACAATTCAGCAAGAGATTCTACTCATAAATTCAGCAGCCAAAGCCATCAACCCCTATATATCTTATATGGTCCATTGGATGATGGTTAAAAAATAAAGTGATGTCAGGGAGGGTATGACACATTGAACTGAGGACTTAAATCACTTTGGCTCTTCTGCACCTTTG